>NW_026646836.1:900000-1157000 GCF_949987535.1 Balaenoptera acutorostrata
CATAAACACAGCCGTGCAAAGCAGCTAAACCCCATTATAAAAATAAATGACTTCTCAAAACCCGTGAAACAAAGACAGTGAAAGAGAGAGAAATTCTTACAAAATTCGTTCAGGGGCTGTGATGCAACCTGGATTGACCATATCTAGACCCACAGCTGATTGAGACATAAGGGTGGACACTCTTGGGGCTGAGAGGTTTGGTGAGGTTGGGTGAGCCAACACACACCCTTTAAAGTAATACTGCATGGTACCCATCCCATGGGTCCCAAATCTCCAGGTTCAAGGGCATCTTCCTACGTCGAAAACATGCATGAGAAACCCAGAAGATGGTACACCGTGTGATCGGGAAAGGTTTCTAAAACGCACCTCATTTCTCATCTCCTTGTGCTCGGGTTCGCCATTCCAGCCGCTTTACTAGACATCTCCCTCCTTGGAGAATCAGCACCTTTAAGCTCCTGTCCGTACAGGTTGCAATTTGTCCTGAGGATGAACGGGAAGAGGGGGAACCAATGAGAGACTAGCTCTAGGTGTTGGGACAGGCACAGGTCACTCTATTTTCCCATCAGGAAGAAGAATTAACCACAGGCTTAGCCTGCCCTCTGGAACCAGAAGAGGGCCTGAAGCAATCCAGCGCTTAAGAGGCCAGCTCCCAGAAAAGCGACTTGAAAAATGGAGCTCAGGGGCACTGCAATTCACAAACCTGCTGAGTTATAAATAATAACTCTCGTCCACAAATATATTGAGGGAAGGCAACGAAGAGGATTTGAAAGCAAGGCAGAATTGCAGGAAACAGATTTCAGGAGGTAGATTCGAATCGCCTTGAAAGCACATGAAAAGCGGCAAAACGTGGACAATGATGCCCTTGGCCAAAAAGGGCGTATGCGTTTTTTCCTGAATATATTCAGGAAAAAACGCATACGCCCTTTTTGGCCAACCAAGCAACCTGGAAAGGCAAATCAACTCTACAAAGAAGTCTCGCTTCCCAGCGGGCAAAAGGGCCATGCGGAAAAAAGTGTCAAAACCAGAAATGAAGGACCGGCCATGGAGAAATGGGAGCCTTGCTACGCTGATGGGCGGGATGTAAATTGCCAACAGCCACTCTGGAGAAGTGTACGGTGTGTCCTGAAACATCTAAAAAGCACAGCTTAGAGAGCATACGGCACTTCCACGCATGGGCGTATAAATTGGAAAAACTAAAAATCAGCAAGACACAGGCACCCCAAAGTTTAGGGCTGCTCTGTTGACAAGAACCCCCACTTCATTACATCTTAAATATCCTTGGAAAGAGAAAAATGGATAAAGAAGTTGTGGTCCTCATGTACAATGGAATATCACTCAGCCATGAAATCAATGTCATAAGGCTAGTAGCAGCACGATGAGTGGATTTAGGTACGACGATTCTAAGTGAAATAAGTCACACAGAAAAAGACACTTATTATAAGATATCACTTATAGAGGGAATGTAAAAACCGCTACACTTGACCTGAATGACAAAACAGAAGAGAGTCACACGTTTAGAAAACACACTATGGCTGCTGAACGGGAAAGCTGAGGTGGGGTGATGCATAAAACAAGGGTTTCAAATTAGCTCAGATACCGTTCCATAAACCCAATATGTAACAGACAAGACCTACTCCTTGCTCAGTGAACTGGACTCAGCACCCCCTATTCACCGCACAAGAATATATCTGACTAGGAAGAATCTTCAAACCTATGTATTGATATCTCTCTGTAAGTGAGTCAAGGGGGTGTAAAGCGGCATAAACACAGCCGTGAAAAGCAGCTAAACCCCATTATAAAAATAAATGACTTTTCAAAACCCGCGAAACAAAGACAGTGAAAGAGAGAGAAATTCTTACACAATTCGTTCAGGGGCTGTGATGCAACCTGGATTGACCATATATAGACCCACAGCTCATTGAGACATAAGGGTGGACACTCTTGGGGCTGAGAGGTTTGGTGAGGTTGGGTGAGCCAACGCAGACCCTTTAAAGTAATACTGCGTGGTACCCATCCCATGGGTCCCAAATCTCCAGGTTCAAGGGCATCTTCCTACGTCGAAAACATGCATGAGAAACCCAGAAGGTGGTACACCGTGTGATCGGGAAAGCTTTCTAAAACGCACCTCATTTCTCATCTACTTGTGCTCGGGTTCGCCATTCCAGCCGCTTTACTAGCCATCTCCCTCCTTGGAGAATCAGCACCTTTAAGCTCCTGTTCCGTACAGGTTGCAATTTGTCCTGAGGATGAACTTGAAGAGGGAGAACCAATGAGAGACTAGCTCGAGGTGTTGGGACAGGCACAGGTCACTCTATTTTCCCATCAGGAAGAAGAATTAACCACAGGCTTAGCCTGCCCTCTGGAACCAGAATAGGTCCTGAAGCAATTCTGCACTTTGGCGGCCAGCTCCCAAAAAAGCTACTTGAAAAATGGAGCTCAGGGGCACTGCAATTCCCAAAGCTGCAGAGTTATAAATGATAACTCTAGTCCACAAATATATTGAGGGAAGGCAACGAAGAGGATTTGAAAGCAAGGCAGAATTGCAGGAAACAGATTTCAGGAGGTAGATTCGAATCGCCTTGAAAGCACATGAAAAGCGGCAAAACGTGGACAATGATGCCCTTGGCCAAAAAGGGCGTATGCGTTTTTTCCTGAATATATTCAGGAAAAAACGCATACGCCCTTTTTGGCCAACCAAGCAACCTGGAAAGGCAAATCAGCGCTACAAAGAAGTCTCGCTTCCCAGCGGGCAAAAGGGCCATGCGGAAAAACGTCTCAAAACCAGAAATGCAGGACCGGCCATGGAGAAATGGGAGCCTTGCTACGCTGATGGGCGAGATGTAAATTGCCAACAGCCACTCTGGAGAAGTGTACGGTGTGTCCTGAAACATCTAAAAAACACAGCTTGGAGAGCATAGGGCACTTCCACGCATGGGCGTATAAATTGGGAAAACTAAAAATCAGCAAGACACAGGCACCCCAAAGTTTAGGGCTGCTCTGTTGACAAGAACCCCCACTTCATTACACCTTAAATATCCTAGGAAAGAGAAAAATGGATACAGAAGTTGTGGTCCTCATGTACAATGGAATATCACTCAGCCATGAAATCAACCTCATAAGGCTAGTAGCAGCACGATGAGTGGATTTAGGTACGACGATTCTAAGTGAAATAAGTCACACAGAAACAGACACTTATCATAAGATATCACTTTTTGAGGCAATGTAAAAACCGCTACACTTGACCTGAATGACAAAATAGAAGAGAGTCACACTTTTAGAAAAAACACTATGGCTGCTGAACGGGAAAGGTGAGGTGGGGTGATGCATAAAACAAGGGTTTCAAATTAGCTCAGATACCGTTCCATAAACCCAATATGTAATAGACAAGACCTACTCCTTGCTCAGTGAACTGGACTCAACACCACCTATTCACCACACAAGAATATATCTGACTAGTAAGAATCTTCAAACCTATATATTGATATCTCTCTGTAAGTGAGTCAAGGGGGTGTAAAGCGGCATAAACACAGCCGTGAAAAGCAGCTAAACCCCATTATGAAAAGAAATTACTTTTAAAAACCCGTGAAACAAAGACAGTGAAAGAGAGAGAAATTCTTACACAATTCGTTCAGGGGTTGTGATGCAACCTCGATTGACCATATCTAGACCCACAGCTGATTGAGACATAAGGGTGGACACTCTTGGGGCTGAGAGGTTTGGTGAGGTTGGGTGAGCCAACGCACACCCTTTAAAGTAATACTGCATGGTACCCATCCCATGGGTCCCAAATCTCCAGGTTCGAGGGCATCTTCCTACGTCGAAAACATGCATGAGAAACCCAGAAGATGGTACACCGTGTGATCGGGAAAGGTTTCTAAAACGCACCTCATTTCTCATCTCCTTGTGCTCGGGTTCGCCATTCCAGCCGCTTTACTAGCCATCTCCCTCCTTGGAGAATCAGCACCGTTAAGCTCCTGTTCCGTACAAGTTGCAATTTGTCCTGAGGATGAACGGGAAGAGGGGGAACCAATGAGAGACTAGCTCGAGGTGTTGGGACAGGCACAGGTCACTCTATTTTCCCATCAGGAAGAAGAATTAACCACAGGCTTAGCCTGCCCTCTGGAACCAGAAGAGGGCCTGAAGCAATCCTGCGCTTTTGCGGCCAGCTCCCAAAAAAGCGACTTGAAAAATGGAGCTCAGGGGCACTGCAATTCCCAAACCTGCAGAGTTATAAATGATAACTCTCGTCCACAAATATATTGAGGGAAGGCAACGAAGAGGATTTGAAAGCAAGGCAGAATTGCAGGAAACAGATTTCAGGAGGTAGATTCGAATCGCCTTGAAAGCACATGAAAAGCGGCAAAACGTGGACAATGATGCCCTTGGCCAAAAAGGGCGTATGCGTTTTTTCCTGAATATATTCAGGAAAAAACGCATACGCCCTTTTTGGCCAACCAAGCAACCTGGAAAGGCAAATCAGCGCTATAAAGAAGTCTCGCTTCCCAGCGGGCAAAAGGGCCATGCGGAAAAAAGTGTCAAAACCAGAAATGCAGGACCGGCCATGGAGAAATGGGAGCCTTGCTACGCTGATGGGTGGGATATAAATTGCCAACAGCCACTCTGGAGAAGTGGACGGTGTGTCCTGAAACATCTAAAAAACACAGCTTGGAGAGCATAGGGCACTTCCACTCATGGGCGTATAAATTGGGAAAACTAAAAATCAGCCAGACACAGGCACCCCAAAGTTTAGGGCTGCTCTGTTGACAAGAACCCCCACTTCATTACACCTTAAATATCCTAGGAAAGAGAAAAATGGATAAAGAAGTTGTGGTCCTCATGTACAATGGAATATCACTCAGCCATGAAATCAGCGTCATAAGGCTAGTAGCAGCACGATGAGTGGATTTAGGTACGACGATTCTAAGTGAAATAAGTCACACAGAAAAAGACACTTATCATAAGATATCACTTATAGAGGGAATGTAAAAACCGCTACACTTGACCTGAATGACAAAACAGAAGAGAGTCACACGTTTAGAAAACACACTATGGCTGCTGAACGGGAAAGGTGAGGTGGGGTGATGCATAAAACAACGGTTTCAAATTAGCTCAGATACTGTTCCATAAACCCAATATGTAATAGACAAGACCTACTCCTTGCTCAGTGAACTGGACTCAACACCCCCTATTCACCGCACAAGAATATATCTGACTCGTAAGAATCTTCACACCTATGTATTGATATCTCTCTGTAAGTGAGTCAAAGGGGTGTAAAGCGGCATAAACACAGCCGTGAAAAGCAGCTAAACCCCATTATAAAAATAAATGACTTTTCAAAACCCGTGAAACAAAGACAGTGAAAGAGAGAGAAATTCTTACACAATTCGTTCAGGGGCTGTGATGCAACCTGGATTGACCATATCTAGACCCACAGCTGATTGAGACATAAGGGTGGACACTCTTGGGGCTGAGAGGTTTGGTGAGGTTGGATGAGCCAACGCAGACCCTTGAAAGTAATACTGCATGGTACCCATCCCATGGGTCCCAAATCTCCAGGTTCGAGGGCATCTTCCTACGTCGAAAACATGCATGAGAAACCCAGAAGATGGTACACCGTGTGATCGGGAAAGGTTTCTAAAACGCACCTCATTTCTCATATCCTTGTGCTCGGGTTCGCCATTCCAGCCGCTTTACTAGCCATCTCCCTCCTTGGTGAATCAGCACATTTAAGCTCCTGTTCCGCACAGGTTGCAATTTGTCCTGAGGATGAACGGGAAAAGAGGGAACCAATGAGAGACTAGCTCTAGGTGTTGGGACAGGCACAGGTCACTCTATTTTCCCATCAGTATAAGAATTAACCACAGGCTTAGCCTGCCCTCTGGAACCAGAATAGGGCCTGAAGCAATCCTGCGCTTTTGCGGCCAGCTCCCAAAAAAGCGACTTGAAAAATGGAGCTCAGGGGCACTACAATTCACAAACCTGCAGAGTTATAAATGAGAACTCTCGTCCACAAATATATTGAGGGAAGGCAACGAAGAGGATTTGAAAGCAAGGCAGAATTGCAGGAAACAGATTTCAGGAGGTAGATTCGAATCGCCTTAAAAGCACATGAAAAGTAGCAAAACGTGGACAATGATGCCCTTGGCCAAAAAGGGCGTATACGTTTTTTCCTGAATATATTCAGGAAAAAACGCATATGCCCTTTTTGGCCAACCAAGCAACCTGGAAAGGCAAATCAGCGCTACAAAGAAGTCTCGCTTCCCAACGGGCAAAAGGGCCATGCAGAAAAAAGTGTCAAAACCAGAAATGCAGGACCGGCCATGGAGAAATGGGAGCCTTGCTATGCTGATGGGCGGGATGTAAATTGCCAACAGCCACTCTGGAGAAGTGTACGGTGTGTCCTGAAACATCTAAAAAACACAGCTTAGAGAGCATAGGGCACTTCCACTCATGGGCGTATAAATTGGGAAAACTAAAAATCAGCAAGACACAGGCACCCCAAAGTTTAGGGCTGCTCTGTTGACAAGAATCCCCACTTCATTACACCTTAAATATCCTGGGAAAGAGAAAAATGGATAAAGAAGTTGTGGTCCACATGTACAATGGAATATCACTCAGCCATGAAATCAACGTAATAAGGCTAGTAGCAGCATGATGAGTGGATTTAGGCACGACGATTCTAAGTGAAATAAGTCACACAGAAAAAGACACTTATCATAAGATATCACTTATAAAGGGAATGTAAAAACCGCTACAACTTATAGAGGGAATGTAAAAACCGCTACACTTGACCTGAATGACAAAACAGAAGAGAGTCACACGTTCAGAAAACACACTATGGCTGCTGAACGGGAAAGGTGAGGTGGGGTGATGCATAAAACAAGGGTTTCAAATTAGCTCAGATACTGTTCCATAAACCCAATATGTAATAGACAAGACCTACTCCTTGCTCAGTGAACTGGACTCAACACCCCCTATTCACCGCACAAGAATATATCTGACTAGTAAGAATCTTCACACCTATGTATTGATATCTCTCTGTAAGTGAGTCAAGGGGGTGTAAAGCGGCATAAACACAGCCGTGAAAAGCAGCTAAACCCCATTATAAAAATAAATGACTTTTCAAAACCCGTGAAACAAAGACAGTGAAAGAGAGAGAAATTCTTACACAATTCGTTCAGGGGCTGTGATGCAACCTGGATTGACCATATCTAGACCCACAGCTGATTGAGACATAAGGGTGGACACTCTTGGGGCTGAGAGGTTTGGTGAGGTTGGATGAGCCAACGCAGACCCTTGAAAGTAATACTGCATGGTACCCATCCCATGGGTCCCAAATCTCCAGGTTCGAGGGCATCTTCCTACGTCGAAAACATGCATGAGAAACCCAGAAGATGGTACACCGTGTGATCGGGAAAGGTTTCTAAAACGCACCTCATTTCTCATATCCTTGTGCTCGGGTTCGCCATTCCAGCCGCTTTACTAGCCATCTCCCTCCTTGGTGAATCAGCACATTTAAGCTCCTGTTCCGTACAGGTTGCAATTTGTCCTGAGGATGAACGGAAAAAGAGGGAACCAATGAGAGACTAGCTCTAGGTGTTGGGACAGGCACAGGTCACTCTATTTTCCCATCAGTAGAAGAATTAACCACAGGCTTAGCCTGCCCTCTGGAACCAGAATAGGGCCTGAAGCAATCCTGCGCTTTTGCGGCCAGACCCCAAAAAAGCGACTTGAAAAATGGAGCTCAGGGGCACTGCAATTCACAAACCTGCAGAGTTATAAATGAGAACTCTCGTCCACAAATATATTGAGGGAAGGCAACGAAGAGGATTTGAAAGCAAGGCAGAATTGCAGGAAACAGATTTCAGGAGGTAGATTCGAATCGCCTTGAAAGCACATGAAAAGCGGCAAAACGTGGACAATGATGCCCTTGGCCAAAAAGGGCGTATGCGTTTTTTCCTGAATATATTCAGGAAAAAACGCATACGCCCTTTTTGGCCAACCAAGCAACCTGGAAAGGCAAATCAGCGCTACAAAGAAGTCTCGCTTCCCAGGGGGAAAAAGGGCCATGCGGAAAAAATGTCCAAACCAGAAATGCAGGACCGGCCATGGAGAAATGGGAACCTTGCGACGCTGATGGGCGGGATGTAAATTGCCAACAGCCACTCTGGAGAAGTGTACGGTGTCTCCTGAAACATCTAAATAACACAGCTTAGAGAGCATACGGCACTTCCACGCATGGGCATATAAATTGGGAAAACTAAAAATCAACAAGACACAGGCACCCCAAAGTTTAGGGCTGCTCTGTTGACAAGAACCCCCACTTCATTACACCTTAAATATCCTAGGAAAGAGAAAAATGGATAAAGAAGTTGTGGTCCTCATGTACAATGGAATATCACTCAGCCATGAAATCCACGTCATAAGGATAGTAGCAGCACAATGAGTGGATTTAGGTACGACGATTCTAAGTGAAATAAGTCACACAGAAAAAGACACTTATCATAAGATATCACTTATGGAGGGAATGTAAAAACCGCTACACTTGACCTGAATGACAAAACAGAATAGAGTCACACGTTTAGAAAACACACTATGGCTGCTGAACGGGAAAGGTGAGGTGGGGTGATGCATAAAACAAGGGTTTCAAATTAGCTCAGATACCGTTCCATAAACCCAATATGTAATAGACAACACCTACTCCTTGCTCAGTGAACTGGACTCAACACCCCCTATTCACCGCACAAGAATATATCTGACTAGTAAGAATCTTCAAACCTATGTTTTGATATCTTTCTGTAAGTGAGTCAAGGGGGTGTAAAGCAGCATAAACACAGCCGTGCAAAGCAGCTAAACCCCATTATAAAAATAAATGACTTCTCAAAACCCGTGAAACAAAGACAGTGAAAGAGAGAGAAATTCTTACAAAATTCGTTCAGGGGCTGTGATGCAACCTGGATTGACCATATCTAGACCCACAGCTGATTGAGACATAAGGGTGGACACTCTTGGGGCTGAGAGGTTTGGTGAGGTTGGGTGAGCCAACACACACCCTTTAAAGTAATACTGCATGGTACCCATCCCATGGGTCCCAAATCTCCAGGTTCAAGGGCATCTTCCTACGTCGAAAACATGCATGAGAAACCCAGAAGATGGTACACCGTGTGATCGGGAAAGGTTTCTAAAACGCACCTCATTTCTCATCTCCTTGTGCTCGGGTTCGCCATTCCAGCCGCTTTACTAGACATCTCCCTCCTTGGAGAATCAGCACCTTTAAGCTCCTGTCCGTACAGGTTGCAATTTGTCCTGAGGATGAACGGGAAGAGGGGGAACCAATGAGAGACTAGCTCTAGGTGTTGGGACAGGCACAGGTCACTCTATTTTCCCATCAGGAAGAAGAATTAACCACAGGCTTAGCCTGCCCTCTGGAACCAGAAGAGGGCCTGAAGCAATCCAGCGCTTAAGAGGCCAGCTCCCAGAAAAGCGACTTGAAAAATGGAGCTCAGGGGCACTGCAATTCACAAACCTGCTGAGTTATAAATGATAACTCTCGTCCACAAATATATTGAGGGAAGGCAACGAACAGGATTTGAAAGCAAGGCAGAATTGCAGGAAACAGCTTTCTGGAGGTAGATTCGATTCGCCTTGAAAGCACATGAACAGTGGCAAAACGTGGACAATGATGCCCTTGGCCAAAAAGGGCGTATGCGTTTTTTCCTGAATATATTCAGGAAAAAACGCATACGCCCTTTTTGGCCAACCAAGCAACCTGGAAAGGCAAATCAGCGCTACAAAGAAGTCTCGCTTCCCAGCGGGCAAAAGGGCCATGCGGAAAAAATGTCCAAACCAGAAATGCAGGACCGGCCATGGAGAAATGGGAGCCTTGCGACGCTGATGGGCGGGATGTAAATTGCCAACAGCCACTCTGGAGAAGTGTACGGTGTGTCCTGAAACATCTAAATAACACAGCTTAGAGAGCATACGGCACTTCCACGCATGGGCGTATAAATTGGGAAAACTAAAAATCAACAAGACACAGGCACCCCAAAGTTTAGGGCTGCTCTGTTGACAAGAAACCCCACTTCATTACACCTTAAATATCCTAGGAAAGAGAAAAATGGATAAAGAAGTTGTGGTCCTCATGTACAATGGAATATCACTCAGCCATGAAATCAACGTCATAAGGCTAGTAGCAGCACGATGAGTGGATTTAGGCACGACGATACTAAGTGAAATAAGTCACACAGAAAAAGACACTTATCATAAGATATCACTTATAGAGGGAATATAAAAACCGCTACACTTGACCTGAATGACAAAACAGAAGAGAGTCACACGTTTAGAAAACACACTATGGCTGCTGAACGGGAAAGCTGAGGTGGGGTGATGCATAAAAAAAGGGTTTCAAATTAGCTCAGATACCATTCCATAAACCCAATATGTAATAGACAAGACCTACTCATTGCTAAGTGAACTGGACTCAACACCCGCATTCACCACACAAGAATATATCTGACTAGTAAGAATCTTCAAACATATGTATTGATATCTCTCTGTAAGTGAGTCAAGGGGGTGTAAAGCGGCATAAACACAGCCGTGAAAAGCAGCTTAACCCCATTATAAAAAGAAATTACTTTTCAAAACCCGTGAAACAAAGACAGTGAAAGAGAGAGAAATTCTTACACAATTCGTTCAGGGGCTGTGATGCAACCTGGATTGAACATATCTAGACCCACAGCTGATTGAGACATAAGGGTGGACACTCTTGGGGCTGAGAGGTTTGGTGAGGTTGGGTGAGCCAACGCACACCCTTTAAACTAATACTGCATGGTACCCATCCTATGGGTCCCAAATCTCCAGGTTCAAGGGCATCTTCCTACATCGCAAACATGCATGAGAAACCCAGAAGATGGTACACCGTGTGATCGGGAAAGGTTTCTAAAACGCACCTCATTTCTCATCTCCTTGTGCTCGGGTTCGCCATTCCAGCCGCTTTACTAGCCATCTCCCTCCTTGGAGAATCAGCACATTTAACTAAACTCCTATTCTGTACAGGTTGCAATTTGTCCTGAGGATGAACGGGAAGAGGGGGAACCAATGAGAGACTAGCTCTAGGTGTTGGGACAGGCACAGGTCACTCTATTTTCCCATCAGGAAGAAGAATTAACCACGAGCTCAGCCTGCTCCCCAAAAACAGAAGAGGGCGTGAAGCAATCCTGCACTTATGCGGCCAGCTCCCAAAAAGGCGACTGGAAAAATGGAGCTCAGGGGCACTGCAATTCCCAAACCTGCAGAGTTATAAATGATAACTCTCGTCCACAAATATATTGAGGGAAGGCAACGAAGAGGATTTGAAAGCAAGGCAGAATTGCAGGAAACAGATTTCAGGAGGTAGATTCGAATCGCCTTGAAAGCACATGAACAGTGGCAAAACGTGGACAATGATGCCCTTGGCCAAAAAGGGCATATGCGTTTTTTCCTGAATATATTCAGGAAAAAACGCATACGCCCTTTTTGGCCAACCAAGCAACCTGGAAAGGCAAATCAGCGCTACAAAGAAGTCTCGCTTCCCAGGGGGAAAAAGGGCCATGCGGAAAAAATGTCCAAACCAGAAATGCAGGACCGGCCATGGAGAAATGGGAACCTTGCGACGCTGATGGGCGGGATGTAAATTGCCAACAGCCACTCTGGAGAAGTGTACGGTGTCTCCTGAAACATCTAAATAACACAGCTTAGAGAGCATACGGCACTTCCACGCATGGGCATATAAATTGGGAAAACTAAAAATCAACAAGACACAGGCACCCCAAAGTTTAGGGCTGCTCTGTTGACAAGAACCCCCACTTCATTACACCTTAAATATCCTAGGAAAGAGAAAAATGGATAAAGAAGTTGTGGTCCTCATGTACAATGGAATATCACTCAGCCATGAAATCCACGTCATAAGGATAGTAGCAGCACAATGAGTGGATTTAGGTACGACGATTCTAAGTGAAATAAGTCACACAGAAAAAGACACTTATCATAAGATATCACTTATGGAGGGAATGTAAAAACCGCTACACTTGACCTGAATGACAAAACAGAATAGAGTCACACGTTTAGAAAACACACTATGGCTGCTGAACGGGAAAGGTGAGGTGGGGTGATGCATAAAACAAGGGTTTCAAATTAGCTCAGATACCGTTCCATAAACCCAATATGTAATAGACAACACCTACTCCTTGCTCAGTGAACTGGACTCAACACCCCCTATTCACCGCACAAGAATATATCTGACTAGTAAGAATCTTCAAACCTATGTTTTGATATCTTTCTGTAAGTGAGTCAAGGGGGTGTAAAGCAGCATAAACACAGCCGTGCAAAGCAGCTAAACCCCATTATAAAAATAAATGACTTCTCAAAACCCGTGAAACAAAGACAGTGAAAGAGAGAGAAATTCTTACAAAATTCGTTCAGGGGCTGTGATGCAACCTGGATTGACCATATCTAGACCCACAGCTGATTGAGACATAAGGGTGGACACTCTTGGGGCTGAGAGGTTTGGTGAGGTTGGGTGAGCCAACACACACCCTTTAAAGTAATACTGCATGGTACCCATCCCATGGGTCCCAAATCTCCAGGTTCAAGGGCATCTTCCTACGTCGAAAACATGCATGAGAAACCCAGAAGATGGTACACCGTGTGATCGGGAAAGGTTTCTAAAACGCACCTCATTTCTCATCTCCTTGTGCTCGGGTTCGCCATTCCAGCCGCTTTACTAGACATCTCCCTCCTTGGAGAATCAGCACCTTTAAGCTCCTGTCCGTACAGGTTGCAATTTGTCCTGAGGATGAACGGGAAGAGGGGGAACCAATGAGAGACTAGCTCTAGGTGTTGGGACAGGCACAGGTCACTCTATTTTCCCATCAGGAAGAAGAATTAACCACAGGCTTAGCCTGCCCTCTGGAACCAGAAGAGGGCCTGAAGCAATCCAGCGCTTAAGAGGCCAGCTCCCAGAAAAGCGACTTGAAAAATGGAGCTCAGGGGCACTGCAATTCACAAACCTGCTGAGTTATAAATAATAACTCTCGTCCACAAATATATTGAGGGAAGGCAACGAAGAGGATTTGAAAGCAAGGCAGAATTGCAGGAAACAGATTTCAGGAGGTAGATTCGAATCGCCTTGAAAGCACATGAAAAGCGGCAAAACGTGGACAATGATGCCCTTGGCCAAAAAGGGCGTATGCGTTTTTTCCTGAATATATTCAGGAAAAAACGCATACGCCCTTTTTGGCCAACCAAGCAACCTGGAAAGGCAAATCAACTCTACAAAGCAGTCTCGCTTCCCAGCGGGCAAAAGGGCCATGCGGAAAAAAGTGTGAAAACCAGAAATGAAGGACCGGCCATGGAGAAATGGGAGCCTTGCTACGCTGATGGGCGGGATGTAAATTGCCAACAGCCACTCTGGAGAAGTGTACGGTGTGTCCTGAAACATCTAAAAAGCACAGCTTAGAGAGCATACGGCACTTCCACGCATGGGCGTATAAATTGGAAAAACTAAAAATCAGCAAGACACAGGCACCCCAAAGTTTAGGGCTGCTCTGTTGACAAGAACCCCCACTTCATTACATCTTAAATATCCTTGGAAAGAGAAAAATGGATAAAGAAGTTGTGGTCCTCATGTACAATGGAATATCACTCAGCCATGAAATCAATGTCATAAGGCTAGTAGCAGCACGATGAGTGGATTTAGGTACGACGATTCTAAGTGAAATAAGTCACACAGAAAAAGACACTTATTATAAGATATCACTTATAGAGGGAATGTAAAAACCGCTACACTTGACCTGAATGACAAAACAGAAGAGAGTCACACGTTTAGAAAACACACTATGGCTGCTGAACGGGAAAGCTGAGGTGGGGTGATGCATAAAACAAGGGTTTCAAATTAGCTCAGATACCGTTCCATAAACCCAATATGTAACAGACAAGACCTACTCCTTGCTCAGTGAACTGGACTCAGCACCCCCTATTCACCGCACAAGAATATATCTGACTAGGAAGAATCTTCAAACCTATGTATTGATATCTCTCTGTAAGTGAGTCAAGGGGGTGTAAAGCGGCATAAACACAGCCGTGAAAAGCAGCTAAACCCCATTATAAAAATAAATGACTTTTCAAAACCCGCGAAACAAAGACAGTGAAAGAGAGAGAAATTCTTACACAATTCGTTCAGGGGCTGTGATGCAACCTGGATTGACCATATATAGACCCACAGCTCATTGAGACATAAGGGTGGACACTCTTGGGGCTGAGAGGTTTGGTGAGGTTGGGTGAGCCAACGCAGACCCTTTAAAGTAATACTGCGTGGTACCCATCCCATGGGTCCCAAATCTCCAGGTTCAAGGGCATCTTCCTACGTCGAAAACATGCATGAGAAACCCAGAAGGTGGTACACCGTGTGATCGGGAAAGCTTTCTAAAACGCACCTCATTTCTCATCTACTTGTGCTCGGGTTCGCCATTCCAGCCGCTTTACTAGCCATCTCCCTCCTTGGAGAATCAGCACCTTTAAGCTCCTGTTCCGTACAGGTTGCAATTTGTCCTGAGGATGAACTTGAAGAGGGAGAACCAATGAGAGACTAGCTCGAGGTGTTGGGACAGGCACAGGTCACTCTATTTTCCCATCAGGAAGAAGAATTAACCACAGGCTTAGCCTGCCCTCTGGAACCAGAATAGGTCCTGAAGCAATTCTGCACTTTGGCGGCCAGCTCCCAAAAAAGCTACTTGAAAAATGGAGCTCAGGGGCACTGCAATTCCCAAAGCTGCAGAGTTATAAATGATAACTCTAGTCCACAAATATATTGAGGGAAGGCAACGAAGAGGATTTGAAAGCAAGGCAGAATTGCAGGAAACAGATTTCAGGAGGTAGATTCGAATCGCCTTGAAAGCACATGAAAAGCGGCAAAACGTGGACAATGATGCCCTTGGCCAAAAAGGGCGTATGCGTTTTTTCCTGAATATATTCAGGAAAAAACGCATACGCCCTTTTTGGCCAACCAAGCAACCTGGAAAGGCAAATCAGCGCTACAAAGAAGTCTCGCTTCCCAGCGGGCAAAAGGGCCATGCGGAAAAACGTCTCAAAACCAGAAATGCAGGACCGGCCATGGAGAAATGGGAGCCTTGCTACGCTGATGGGCGAGATGTAAATTGCCAACAGCCACTCTGGAGAAGTGTACGGTGTGTCCTGAAACATCTAAAAAACACAGCTTGGAGAGCATAGGGCACTTCCACGCATGGGCGTATAAATTGGGAAAACTAAAAATCAGCAAGACACAGGCACCCCAAAGTTTAGGGCTGCTCTGTTGACAAGAACCCCCACTTCATTACACCTTAAATATCCTAGGAAAGAGAAAAATGGATACAGAAGTTGTGGTCCTCATGTACAATGGAATATCACTCAGCCATGAAATCAACCTCATAAGGCTAGTAGCAGCACGATGAGTGGATTTAGGTACGACGATTCTAAGTGAAATAAGTCACACAGAAACAGACACTTATCATAAGATATCACTTTTTGAGGCAATGTAAAAACCGCTACACTTGACCTGAATGACAAAATAGAAGAGAGTCACACTTTTAGAAAAAACACTATGGCTGCTGAACGGGAAAGGTGAGGTGGGGTGATGCATAAAACAAGGGTTTCAAATTAGCTCAGATACCGTTCCATAAACCCAATATGTAATAGACAAGACCTACTCCTTGCTCAGTGAACTGGACTCAACACCACCTATTCACCACACAAGAATATATCTGACTAGTAAGAATCTTCAAACCTATATATTGATATCTCTCTGTAAGTGAGTCAAGGGGGTGTAAAGCGGCATAAACACAGCCGTGAAAAGCAGCTAAACCCCATTATGAAAAGAAATTACTTTTAAAAACCCGTGAAACAAAGACAGTGAAAGAGAGAGAAATTCTTACACAATTCGTTCAGGGGTTGTGATGCAACCTCGATTGACCATATCTAGACCCACAGCTGATTGAGACATAAGGGTGGACACTCTTGGGGCTGAGAGGTTTGGTGAGGTTGGGTGAGCCAACGCACACCCTTTAAAGTAATACTGCATGGTACCCATCCCATGGGTCCCAAATCTCCAGGTTCGAGGGCATCTTCCTACGTCGAAAACATGCATGAGAAACCCAGAAGATGGTACACCGTGTGATCGGGAAAGGTTTCTAAAACGCACCTCATTTCTCATCTCCTTGTGCTCGGGTTCGCCATTCCAGCCGCTTTACTAGCCATCTCCCTCCTTGGAGAATCAGCACCGTTAAGCTCCTGTTCCGTACAAGTTGCAATTTGTCCTGAGGATGAACGGGAAGAGGGGGAACCAATGAGAGACTAGCTCGAGGTGTTGGGACAGGCACAGGTCACTCTATTTTCCCATCAGGAAGAAGAATTAACCACAGGCTTAGCCTGCCCTCTGGAACCAGAAGAGGGCCTGAAGCAATCCTGCGCTTTTGCGGCCAGCTCCCAAAAAAGCGACTTGAAAAATGGAGCTCAGGGGCACTGCAATTCCCAAACCTGCAGAGTTATAAATGATAACTCTCGTCCACAAATATATTGAGGGAAGGCAACGAAGAGGATTTGAAAGCAAGGCAGAATTGCAGGAAACAGATTTCAGGAGGTAGATTCGAATCGCCTTGAAAGCACATGAAAAGCGGCAAAACGTGGACAATGATGCCCTTGGCCAAAAAGGGCGTATGCGTTTTTTCCTGAATATATTCAGGAAAAAACGCATACGCCCTTTTTGGCCAACCAAGCAACCTGGAAAGGCAAATCAGCGCTATAAAGAAGTCTCGCTTCCCAGCGGGCAAAAGGGCCATGCGGAAAAAAGTGTCAAAACCAGAAATGCAGGACCGGCCATGGAGAAATGGGAGCCTTGCTACGCTGATGGGTGGGATATAAATTGCCAACAGCCACTCTGGAGAAGTGGACGGTGTGTCCTGAAACATCTAAAAAACACAGCTTGGAGAGCATAGGGCACTTCCACTCATGGGCGTATAAATTGGGAAAACTAAAAATCAGCCAGACACAGGCACCCCAAAGTTTAGGGCTGCTCTGTTGACAAGAACCCCCACTTCATTACACCTTAAATATCCTAGGAAAGAGAAAAATGGATAAAGAAGTTGTGGTCCTCATGTACAATGGAATATCACTCAGCCATGAAATCAGCGTCATAAGGCTAGTAGCAGCACGATGAGTGGATTTAGGTACGACGATTCTAAGTGAAATAAGTCACACAGAAAAAGACACTTATCATAAGATATCACTTATAGAGGGAATGTAAAAACCGCTACACTTGACCTGAATGACAAAACAGAAGAGAGTCACACGTTTAGAAAACACACTATGGCTGCTGAACGGGAAAGGTGAGGTGGGGTGATGCATAAAACAACGGTTTCAAATTAGCTCAGATACTGTTCCATAAACCCAATATGTAATAGACAAGACCTACTCCTTGCTCAGTGAACTGGACTCAACACCCCCTATTCACCGCACAAGAATATATCTGACTCGTAAGAATCTTCACACCTATGTATTGATATCTCTCTGTAAGTGAGTCAAAGGGGTGTAAAGCGGCATAAACACAGCCGTGAAAAGCAGCTAAACCCCATTATAAAAATAAATGACTTTTCAAAACCCGTGAAACAAAGACAGTGAAAGAGAGAGAAATTCTTACACAATTCGTTCAGGGGCTGTGATGCAACCTGGATTGACCATATCTAGACCCACAGCTGATTGAGACATAAGGGTGGACACTCTTGGGGCTGAGAGGTTTGGTGAGGTTGGATGAGCCAACGCAGACCCTTGAAAGTAATACTGCATGGTACCCATCCCATGGGTCCCAAATCTCCAGGTTCGAGGGCATCTTCCTACGTCGAAAACATGCATGAGAAACCCAGAAGATGGTACACCGTGTGATCGGGAAAGGTTTCTAAAACGCACCTCATTTCTCATATCCTTGTGCTCGGGTTCGCCATTCCAGCCGCTTTACTAGCCATCTCCCTCCTTGGTGAATCAGCACATTTAAGCTCCTGTTCCGCACAGGTTGCAATTTGTCCTGAGGATGAACGGGAAAAGAGGGAACCAATGAGAGACTAGCTCTAGGTGTTGGGACAGGCACAGGTCACTCTATTTTCCCATCAGTATAAGAATTAACCACAGGCTTAGCCTGCCCTCTGGAACCAGAATAGGGCCTGAAGCAATCCTGCGCTTTTGCGGCCAGCTCCCAAAAAAGCGACTTGAAAAATGGAGCTCAGGGGCACTACAATTCACAAACCTGCAGAGTTATAAATGAGAACTCTCGTCCACAAATATATTGAGGGAAGGCAACGAAGAGGATTTGAAAGCAAGGCAGAATTGCAGGAAACAGATTTCAGGAGGTAGATTCGAATCGCCTTAAAAGCACATGAAAAGTAGCAAAACGTGGACAATGATGCCCTTGGCCAAAAAGGGCGTATACGTTTTTTCCTGAATATATTCAGGAAAAAACGCATATGCCCTTTTTGGCCAACCAAGCAACCTGGAAAGGCAAATCAGCGCTACAAAGAAGTCTCGCTTCCCAACGGGCAAAAGGGCCATGCAGAAAAAAGTGTCAAAACCAGAAATGCAGGACCGGCCATGGAGAAATGGGAGCCTTGCTATGCTGATGGGCGGGATGTAAATTGCCAACAGCCACTCTGGAGAAGTGTACGGTGTGTCCTGAAACATCTAAAAAACACAGCTTAGAGAGCATAGGGCACTTCCACTCATGGGCGTATAAATTGGGAAAACTAAAAATCAGCAAGACACAGGCACCCCAAAGTTTAGGGCTGCTCTGTTGACAAGAATCCCCACTTCATTACACCTTAAATATCCTGGGAAAGAGAAAAATGGATAAAGAAGTTGTGGTCCACATGTACAATGGAATATCACTCAGCCATGAAATCAACGTAATAAGGCTAGTAGCAGCATGATGAGTGGATTTAGGCACGACGATTCTAAGTGAAATAAGTCACACAGAAAAAGACACTTATCATAAGATATCACTTATAGAGGGAATGTAAAAACCGCTACACTTGACCTGAATGACAAAACAGAAGAGAGTCACACGTTTAGAAAACACACTATGGCTGCTGAACGGGAAAGGTGAGGTGGGGTGATGCATAAAACAACGGTTTCAAATTAGCTCAGATACTGTTCCATAAACCCAATATGTAATAGACAAGACCTACTCCTTGCTCAGTGAACTGGACTCAACACCCCCTATTCACCGCACAAGAATATATCTGACTCGTAAGAATCTTCACACCTATGTATTGATATCTCTCTGTAAGTGAGTCAAAGGGGTGTAAAGCGGCATAAACACAGCCGTGAAAAGCAGCTAAACCCCATTATAAAAATAAATGACTTTTCAAAACCCGTGAAACAAAGACAGTGAAAGAGAGAGAAATTCTTACACAATTCGTTCAGGGGCTGTGATGCAACCTGGATTGACCATATCTAGACCCACAGCTGATTGAGACATAAGGGTGGACACTCTTGGGGCTGAGAGGTTTGGTGAGGTTGGATGAGCCAACGCAGACCCTTGAAAGTAATACTGCATGGTACCCATCCCATGGGTCCCAAATCTCCAGGTTCGAGGGCATCTTCCTACGTCGAAAACATGCATGAGAAACCCAGAAGATGGTACACCGTGTGATCGGGAAAGGTTTCTAAAACGCACCTCATTTCTCATATCCTTGTGCTCGGGTTCGCCATTCCAGCCGCTTTACTAGCCATCTCCCTCCTTGGTGAATCAGCACATTTAAGCTCCTGTTCCGCACAGGTTGCAATTTGTCCTGAGGATGAACGGGAAAAGAGGGAACCAATGAGAGACTAGCTCTAGGTGTTGGGACAGGCACAGGTCACTCTATTTTCCCATCAGTATAAGAATTAACCACAGGCTTAGCCTGCCCTCTGGAACCAGAATAGGGCCTGAAGCAATCCTGCGCTTTTGCGGCCAGCTCCCAAAAAAGCGACTTGAAAAATGGAGCTCAGGGGCACTACAATTCACAAACCTGCAGAGTTATAAATGAGAACTCTCGTCCACAAATATATTGAGGGAAGGCAACGAAGAGGATTTGAAAGCAAGGCAGAATTGCAGGAAACAGATTTCAGGAGGTAGATTCGAATCGCCTTAAAAGCACATGAAAAGTAGCAAAACGTGGACAATGATGCCCTTGGCCAAAAAGGGCGTATACGTTTTTTCCTGAATATATTCAGGAAAAAACGCATATGCCCTTTTTGGCCAACCAAGCAACCTGGAAAGGCAAATCAGCGCTACAAAGAAGTCTCGCTTCCCAACGGGCAAAAGGGCCATGCAGAAAAAAGTGTCAAAACCAGAAATGCAGGACCGGCCATGGAGAAATGGGAGCCTTGCTATGCTGATGGGCGGGATGTAAATTGCCAACAGCCACTCTGGAGAAGTGTACGGTGTGTCCTGAAACATCTAAAAAACACAGCTTAGAGAGCATAGGGCACTTCCACTCATGGGCGTATAAATTGGGAAAACTAAAAATCAGCAAGACACAGGCACCCCAAAGTTTAGGGCTGCTCTGTTGACAAGAATCCCCACTTCATTACACCTTAAATATCCTGGGAAAGAGAAAAATGGATAAAGAAGTTGTGGTCCACATGTACAATGGAATATCACTCAGCCATGAAATCAACGTAATAAGGCTAGTAGCAGCATGATGAGTGGATTTAGGCACGACGATTCTAAGTGAAATAAGTCACACAGAAAAAGACACTTATCATAAGATATCACTTATAGAGGGAATGTAAAAACCGCTACACTTGACCTGAATGACAAAACAGAAGAGAGTCACACGTTTAGAAAACACACTATGGCTGCTGAACGGGAAAGGTGAGGTGGGGTGATGCATAAAACAAGGGTTTCAAATTAGCTCAGATACCGTTCCATAAACCCAATATGTAATAGACAAGACCTACTCCTGCTCAGTGAACTGGACTCAACACCCCCTATACAACGCACAAGAATATATCTGACTAGTAAGAATCTTCAAACCTATGAATTGATATCTCTCTGTAAGTGAGTCAAGGGCGTATAAAGCGGCATAAACACAGCCGTGAAAAGCAGCTAAACCCCATTATAAAAATAAATGACTTTTCAAAACCCGTGAAACAAAGACAGTGAAAGAGAGAGAAATTCTTACACAATTCGTTCAGGGGCTGTGATGCAACCTGGATTGACCATATCTAGACCCACAGCTGATTGAGACATAAGGGTGGACACTCTTGGGGCTGAGAGGTTTGGTGAGGTTGGGTGAGCCAACGTACACCCTTTAAAGTAAATCTGCATGGTACGCATCCCATGGGTCCCAAATCTCCAGGTTCAAGGGCATCTTCCTACGTCGAAAACATGCATGAGAAACCCAGAAGATGGTACACCGTGTGATCAGGAAAGGTTTCTAAAACGCACCTCATTTTTTATCTCCTTGTGCTCGGGTTCGCCATTCCAGCCGCATTACTAGCCATCTCCCTCCTTGGAGAATCAGCACCTTTAAGCTCCTGTTCCGTACAGGTTGCAATTTGTCCTGAGGATGAACGGGAAGAGGGGGAACCAATGAGAGACTAGCTCTAGGGGTTGGGACAGGCACAGGTCACTCTATTTTCCCATCAGGAAGAAGAATTAACCACAGGCTTAGCCTGCCCTCTGGAACCAGAACAGGGCCTGAAGCAAACCTGCACTTTTGCGGCCAGCTCCCAAAAAAGCGACTGGAAAAATGGAGCTCAGGGTCACTGCAATTCACAAACCTGCAGAGTTATAAATGATAACTCTCGTCAACAAATATATTGAGGGAAGGCAACGAAGAGGATTTGAAAGCAAGGCAGAATTGCAGGAAAAAGATTTCAGGAGGTAGATTCGAATCGCCTTAAAAGCACCTGAAAAGCGGCAAAACGTGGACAATGATGCCCTTGGCCAAAAAGGGCGCATGCATTTTTTCCTGAATATATTCAGGAAAAAACGCATACGCCCTTTTTGGCCAACCAAGCAACCTGGGAAGGCAAGTCAGCGCTACAAAGAAGTCTCCCTTCTCATTGGGCAAAAGGGCCATGCGGAAAAAAGTGTCCAAACCAGAAATGCAAGACCGGCCATGGAGAAATGGGAGCCTTGCTACGTTGATGGGCGGGATGTAAATTGCCAAAAGCCACTCTGGAGAAGTGTACGGTGTGTCCTGAAACATCTAAAAAACACAGCTTAGAGAGCATAGGGCACTTCCACGCATGGGCGTATAAATTGGGAAAACTAAAAATCAGCAAGACACAGGCACCCCAAAGTTTAGGGCTGCTCTGTTGACAAGAACCCCCACTTCATTACACCTTAAATATCCTAGGAAAGAGAAAAATGGATAAATAAGTTGTGGTCCTCATGTAAAATGGAATATCACTCAGCCATGAAATCAACGTCATAAGGCTAGTAGCAGCACGATGAGTGGATTTAGGTACGACGATTCTAAGTGAAATAAGTCACACAGAGAAAGACACTTATCATAAGATATCACTTATAGAGGGAATGTAAAAACCGCTACACTTGTCCTGAATGACAAAACAGAAGAGAGTCACACGTTTAGAAAACACACTATGGCTGCTGAACGGGAAAGTTGAGGTGGGGTGATGCATAAAACAAGGGTTTCAAATTAGCTCAGATACCGTTCCATAAACCCAATATGTAATAGACAAGACCTACTCCTTGCTCAGTGAACTGGACTCAACACCCCCTATTCACCGCACAAGAATATATCTGACTAGTAAGAATCTTCACACCTATGTATTGATATCTCTCTGTAAGTGAGTCAAGGGGGTGTAAAGCGGCATAAACACAGCCGTGAAAAGCAGCTAAACCCCATTATAAAAATAAATGACTTTTCAAAACCCGTGAAACAAAGACAGTGAAAGAGAGAGAAATTCTTACACAATTCGTTCAGGGGCTGTGATGCAACCTGGATTGACCATATCTAGACCCACAGCTGATTGAGACATAAGGGTGGACACTCTTGGGGCTGAGAGGTTTGGTGAGGTTGGATGAGCCAACGCAGACCCTTGAAAGTAATACTGCATGGTACCCATCCCATGGGTCCCAAATCTCCAGGTTCGAGGGCATCTTCCTACGTCGAAAACATGCATGAGAAACCCAGAAGATGGTACACCGTGTGATCGGGAAAGGTTTCTAAAACGCACCTCATTTCTCATATCCTTGTGCTCGGGTTCGCCATTCCAGCCGCTTTACTAGCCATCTCCCTCCTTGGTGAATCAGCACATTTAAGCTCCTGTTCCGTACAGGTTGCAATTTGTCCTGAGGATGAACGGGAAAAGAGGGAACCAATGAGAGACTAGCTCTAGGTGTTGGGACAGGCACAGGTCACTCTATTTTCCCATCAGTAGAAGAATTAACCACAGGCTTAGCCTGCCCTCTGGAACCAGAATAGGGCCTGAAGCAATCCTGCGCTTTTGTGGCCAGCTCCCAAAAAAGCGACTTGAAAAATGGAGCTCAGGGGCACTACAATTCACAAACCTGCAGAGTTATAAATGAGAACTCTCGTCCACAAATATATTGAGGGAAGGCAACGAAGAGGATTTGAAAGCAAGGCAGAATTGCAGGAAACAGATTTCAGGAGGTAGATTCGAATCGCCTTAAAAGCACATGAAAAGTAGCAAAACGTGGACAATGATGCCCTTGGCCAAAAAGGGCGTATGCGTTTTTTCCTGAATATATTCAGGAAAAAACGCATACGCACTTTTTGGCCAACCAAGCAACCTGGAAAGGCAAATCAGCGCTACAAAGAAGTCTCGCTTCCCAACGGGCAAAAGGGCCACGCAGAAAAAAGTGTCAAAACCAGAAATGCAGGACAGGCCATGGAGAAATGGGAGCCTTGCTATGCTGATGGGCGGGATGTAAATTGCCAACAGCCACTCTGGAGAAGTGTACGGTGTGTCCTGAAACATCTAAAAAACACAGCTTAGAGAGCATAGGGCACTTCCACTCATGGGCGTATAAATTGGGAAAACTAAAAATCAGCAAGACACAGGCACCCCAAAGTTTAGGGCTGCTCTGTTGACAAGAATCCCCACTTCATTACACCTTAAATATCCTGGGAAAGAGAAAAATGGATAAAGAAGTTGTGGTCCACATGTACAATGGAATATCACTCAGCCATGAAATCAACGTAATAAGGCTAGTAGCAGCATGATGAGTGGATTTAGGCACGACGATTCTAAGTGAAATAAGTCACACAGAAAAAGACACTTATCATAAGATATCACTTATAGAGGGAATGTAAAAACCGCTACAACTTATAGAGGGAATGTAAAAACCGCTACACTTGACCTGAATGACAAAACAGAAGAGAGTCACACGTTTAGAAAACACACTATGGCTGCTGAACGGGAAAGGTGAGGTGGGGTGATGCATAAAACAAGGGTTTCAAATTAGCTCAGATACTGTTCCATAAACCCAATATGTAATAGACAAGACCTACTCCTTGCTCAGTGAACTGGACTCAACACCCCCTATTCACCGCACAAGAATATATCTGACTAGTAAGAATCTTCACACCTATGTATTGATATCTCTCTGTAAGTGAGTCAAGGGGGTGTAAAGCGGCATAAACACAGCCGTGAAAAGCAGCTAAACCCCATTATAAAAATAAATGACTTTTCAAAACCCGTGAAACAAAGACAGTGAAAGAGAGAGAAATTCTTACACAATTTGTTCAGGGGCTGTGATGCAACCTGGATTGACCATATCTAGACCCACAGCTGATTGAGACATAAGGGTGGACACTCTTGGGGCTGAGAGGTTTGGTGAGGTTGGATGAGCCAACGCAGACCCTTGAAAGTAATACTGCATGGTACCCATCCCATGGGTCCCAAATCTCCAGGTTCGAGGGCATCTTCCTACGTCGAAAACATGCATGAGAAACCCAGAAGATGGTACACCGTGTGATCGGGAAAGGTTTCTAAAACGCACCTCATTTCTCATATCCTTGTGCTCGGGTTCGCCATTCCAGCCGCTTTACTAGCCATCTCCCTCCTTGGTGAATCAGCACATTTAAGCTCCTGTTCCGTACAGGTTGCAATTTGTCCTGAGGATGAACGGAAAAAGAGGGAACCAATGAGAGACTAGCTCTAGGTGTTGGGACAGGCACAGGTCACTCTATTTTCCCATCAGTAGAAGAATTAACCACAGGCTTAGCCTGCCCTCTGGAACCAGAATAGGGCCTGAAGCAATCCTGCGCTTTTGCGGCCAGACCCCAAAAAAGCGACTTGAAAAATGGAGCTCAGGGGCACTGCAATTCACAAACCTGCAGAGTTATAAATGAGAACTCTCGTCCACAAATATATTGAGGGAAGGCAACGAAGAGGATTTGAAAGCAAGGCAGAATTGCAGGAAACAGATTTCAGGAGGTAGATTCGAATCGCCTTGAAAGCACATGAAAAGCGGCAAAACGTGGACAATGATGCCCTTGGCCAAAAAGGGCGTATGCGTTTTTTCCTGAATATATTCAGGAAAAAACGCATACGCCCTTTTTGGCCAACCAAGCAACCTGGAAAGGCAAATCAGCGCTACAAAGAAGTCTCGCTTCCCAGCGGGCAAAAGGGCCATGCGGAAAAAAGTATCAAAACCAGAAATGCAGGACCGGCCATGGAGAAATGGGAGCCATGCTACGCTGATGGGCGGGATGTAAATTGCCAACAGCCACTCTGGAGAAGTGTACGGTGTGTCCTGAAACATCTAAAAAACACAGCTTAGAGAGCATAGGGCACTTCCACGCATGGGCGTATAAATTGGGAAAACTAAAAATCAGCAAGACACAGGCACCCCAAAGTTTAGGGCTGCTCTGTTGACAAGAACCCCCACTTCATTACACCTTAAATATCCTGGGAAAGAGAAAAATGGATAAAGAAGTTGTGGTCCACATGTACAATGGAATATCACTCAGCCATGAAATCAACGTAATAAGGCTAGTAGCAGCATGATGAGTGGATTTAGGCACGACGATTCTAAGTGAAATAAGTCACACAGAAAAAGACACTTATCATAAGATATCACTTATAGAGGGAATGAAAAAACCGCTACACTTGACCTGAATGACAAAACAGAAGAGAGTCACACGTTTAGAAAACACACTATGGCTGCTGAACGGGAAAGGTGAGGTGGGGTGATGCATAAAACAAGGGTTTCAAATTAGCTCAGATACCGTTCCATAAACCCAATATGTAATAGACAAGACCTACTCCTGCTCAGTGAACTGGACTCAACACCCCCTATACAACGCACAAGAATATATCTGACTAGTAAGAATCTTCAAACCTATGTATTGATATCTCTCTGTAAGTGAGTCAAGGGCGTATAAAGCGGCATAAACACAGCCGTGAAAAGCAGCTAAACCCCATTATAAAAATAAATGACTTTTCAAAACCCGTGAAACAAAGACAGTGAAAGAGAGAGAAATTCTTACACAATTCGTTCAGGGGCTGTGATGCAACCTGGATTGACCATATCTAGACCCACAGCTGATTGAGACATAAGGGTGGACACTCTTGGGGCTGAGAGGTTTGGTGAGGTTGGGTGAGCCAACGTACACCCTTTAAAGTAAATCTGCATGGTACGCATCCCATGGGTCCCAAATCTCCAGGTTCAAGGGCATCTTTCTACGTCGAAAACATGCATGAGAAACCCAGAAGATGGTACACCGTGTGATCAGGAAAGGTTTCTAAAACGCACCTCATTTTTTATCTCCTTGTGCTCGGGTTCGCCATTCCAGCCGCATTACTAGCCATCTCCCTCCTTGGAGAATCAGCACCTTTAAGCTCCTGTTCCGTACAGGTTGCAATTTGTCCTGAGGATGAACGGGAAGAGGGGGAACCAATGAGAGACTAGCTCTAGGGGTTGGGACAGGCACAGGTCACTCTATTTTCCCATCAGGAAGAAGAATTAACCACAGGCTTAGCCTGCCCTCTGGAACCAGAACAGGGCCTGAAGCAAACCTGCACTTTTGCGGCCAGCTCCCAAAAAAGCGACTGGAAAAATGGAGCTCAGGGTCACTGCAATTCACAAACCTGCAGAGTTATAAATGATAACTCTCGTCAACAAATATATTGAGGGAAGGCAACGAAGAGGATTTGAAAGCAAGGCAGAATTGCAGGAAAAAGATTTCAGGAGGTAGATTCGAATCGCCTTAAAAGCACCTGAAAAGCGGCAAAACGTGGACAATGATGCCCTTGGCCAAAAAGGGCGCATGCATTTTTTCCTGAATATATTCAGGAAAAAACGCATACGCCCTTTTTGGCCAACCAAGCAACCTGGGAAGGCAAGTCAGCGCTACAAAGAAGTCTCCCTTCTCATTGGGCAAAAGGGCCATGCGGAAAAAAGTGTCCAAACCAGAAATGCAAGACCGGCCATGGAGAAATGGGAGCCTTGCTACGTTGATGGGCGGGATGTAAATTGCCAAAAGCCACTCTGGAGAAGTGTACGGTGTGTCCTGAAACATCTAAAAAACACAGCTTAGAGAGCATAGGGCACTTCCACGCATGGGCGTATAAATTGGGAAAACTAAAAATCAGCAAGACACAGGCACCCCAAAGTTTAGGGCTGCTCTGTTGACAAGAACCCCCACTTCATTACACCTTATATATCCTGGGAAAGAGAAAAATGGATAAAGAAGTTGTGGTCCACATGTACAATGGAATATCACTCAGCCATGAAATCAACGTCATAAGGCTAGTAGCAGCACGATGAGTGGATTTAGGCACGACGGTTCTAAGTGAAATAAGTCACACAGAAAAAGACACTTATCATAAGATATCACTTATAGAGGGAATGTAAAAACCGCTACACTTGACCTGAATGACAAAACAGAAGAGAGTCACACGTTTAGAAAACACACTATGGCTGCTGAACGGGAAAGGTGAGGTGGGGTGATGCATAAAACAAGGGTTTCAAATTATCTCAGATACCGTTCCATAAACCCAATATGTAATAGACAAGACCTACTCCTTGCTCATTGAACGTTACTCAACACCCCCTATTCACCACACAAGAATATATCTGATTAGTAAGAATCTTCAAACCTATGTATTGATATCTCTCTGTAAGTGAGTCAAGGGGGTGTAAAGCGGCATAAACACAGCCGTGAAAAGCCGCTAAACCCCATTATAAAAATAAACTACTTTTCAAAACCCGTGAAACAAAGACAGTGAAAGAGAGAGAAATTCTTACACAATTCGTTCAGGGGCTGTGATGCAACCTGGATTGACCATATCTAGACCCACAGCTGATTGAGACATAAGGGTGGACACTCTTGGGGCTGAGAGGTTTGGTGAGGTTGGGTGAGCCAACGTACACCCTTTAAAGTAAATCTGCATGGTATGCATCCCATGGGTCCCAAATCTCCAGGTTCAAGGGCATCTTCCTACGTCGAAAACATGCATGAGAAACCCAGAAGATGGTACACCGTGTGATCGGGAAAGGTTTCTAAAACGCACCTCATTTTTCATCTCCTTGTGCTCGGGTTCGCCATTCCAGCCGCTTTACTAGCCATCTCCCTCCTTGGAGAATCAACACCTTTAACTAAACTGCTGTTCCGTACAGGTTGCAATTTGTCCTGAGGATGAACGGGAATAGGGGGAACCAATGAGAGACTAGCTCTTGGTGTTGGGACAGGCACAGGTCACTTTATTTTCCCATCAGGAAGAAGAATTAACCACAAGCTCAGCCTACCCCCAGAACCAGAAGAGGGCCTGAAGCAATCCTGCACTTTTGCGGCCAACTCCCAGAGAAGTGAGTTGAAAAATGGAGCTGAGGCGCACAGCACTTCACAAAACTGCCGAGTTATAAATGATAACTCTCGTCCACAAATATATTGAGGGAAGGCAACGAAGGGGATTTGAAAGCAAGGCAGAATTGCAGGAAACAGATTTCAGGAGGTAGATTCGAATCGCCTTGAAAGCACATGAAAAGTGGCAAAACGTGGACAATGATGCCCATGGCCAAAAAGGGCGTATGCGTTTTTCCCTGAATATATTCAGGAAAAAACGCATACGCCCTTTTTGGCCAACCAAGCAACCTGGAAAGGCAAATCAGCGCTCCAAAGAAGTCTCGCTTGCCATCGGGCAAAAGGGTCATTCAGAAAAAAGTGTCCAAACCAGAAATGCAGGACCGGACATGGAGAATTGGGAGCTTTGCTACGCTGATGGGCGGGATGTAAATTGCCAACAGCCACTCTGGAGAAGTGTACGGTGTGTCCTGAAACATCTAAAAAACACAGCTTACATAGCATAGGGCTCTTCCACTCATGGACGTATAAATAGGGAAAACTAAAAATCAGCAAGACACAGGCACGCCAAAGTTTAGGGCTGTTCTGTTGACAAGAACCCCCACTTCATTACACCTTAAATATCCTAGGAAAGAGAAAAATGGATAAAGAAGTTGTGGTCCTCATGTACAATGGAATATCACTCAGCCATGAAATCAATGTCATAAGGCTGGTAGCAGCATGATGAGTGGATTCAGGTACGACGATTCTAAGTGAAATAAGTCACACAGAAAAAGACACTTATCATAAGATATCACTTATAGACGGAATGTAAAAACCATTACACATTTACTGAATTACAAAACAGAACAGAGTCACACATTTAGAAAACACACTGTGGCTGCTTAACGGGAAAGGTGAGGTGGGGTGATGCATAAAACAAGGGTTTCAGCTTAGCTCCGATACCGTTCCATAAACCCAATATGTAATAGACAATACCTACTCCTTGCTCAGTCAACTGGACTCAACACTCCTTATTCACCGCAAAAGAATATAACTGACTAGTAAGAATCTTAAAACGTATGTATTGATATCTCTCTGTAAGTGTGTCAAGTGTTTGTAAAGCGGCATAAATAGTGCAGTGAAAAGCAGCTAAACCCCATTATAAAAATAAATTACTTTTAAAAACCCATGAAACAAAGACAGTGAAAGAGAGAGAAATTCTCACACAATTCATTCAGGGGCTGTGATGCAACCTGGATTGACCATATCTAGACCCACAGCTGGATGAGACATAAGGGTGGACACTCTTGCAGCTGAGAGGTTTGGTGAGGTTGGGTGAGCAAACTCAGACCCTTTAAAGTAATACTGCCTGGTACTCATTCCATGAGTCCCAAATCTCCAGGTTCAACGGAATCTTCCTACTGCAAAAATATGCATGGGAAACCCAGAGAATGGTACATCATGTGATCGGGAAAGTTTTCTAAAAGGCACCTCATTTCTCATCTCCTGGTGCTCTGTATTGCCATTCCTGCCACTTTACTAACAATCTCCCCACTTGGAGAATCAGCACCTTTCACCCCCAGTTTCATCCAGTTTGCAAACTGCCGTGAGGATGAACGGGAATCGGGGGAACCAATGAGAGACTAGCTCTAAGTGTTGGTAAAAGCAGAGGTCACTCTAATTTCCCAATAGGAAGAAGAATTAAACACAGGCTTGGCCTGCTCCCTAGAACCAGAATAGTGCCTGAAGCAATCCGGCGGATTTGCCGCCAGCTCACAAAAAGCGAGTTGAAAAATAGAGTTCACGGTCACTGCAATTCACAAACCTGCAGAGTTATAAATGATAACTCTCGTCCAAAAATATATTGAAGGAAGGCAGCGAAGAGGATTTCAAAGCAAGGGAAAATTGCAGGAAACAGATTTCAGGAGGTAGATACGAATCGCACCTAAAGCACATGAAAAGCTTCAAAATGTCGACAATGGTGCACTTGGCCAAAAAGGGCGTATGCGTTTTTTCCTGAATATATTCAGGAAAAAAGGCATACGCGCTTTTGGGCCAACGAAGCAAGCCGTAAATGCAAATCAGCACTACAAAGAAGTCTCACTTCCCATCGGTCAAAAGAGTCATCCTAAAAAATTGTAAAAACCAGAAATGCAGGAGAGGCCATGGAGAAATGAGAACTTCGTTATGCTCATGGGTAGGATGAAAATTGCCTACAGCCACTCTGGAGAATGTATGGTGTGCCCTGAAACATCTAAGAAACACAGCTTAGAGAGCATAGGGCACTTCCACTCATGGGTGTATAAATTGGGAAAATTAAAAATCAACAAGACACAGGCACCCCAAAGTTTAGGGCTGGTCTGTTTTCAAGAACCTCCACTTCGGTACACCTTAAATATCCCAGGAAAAAGGAAAATGGATAAAGAAGTTGTGGTACTTATGTACAATGGAATATGACTCATCCATGAAATCAATGTCATAAGGCTACTAGCAGCATGATGAGTGGATGTAGGTACGATGATTCTAAGTGAAATAAGTCACACAGAAAAAGACACTTATCAAAAAGTATCACTTATAGAGGGAATGTAAAAATCGCTAAACTTAAAGTGAATTACAAAACAGAACAGAGTCACACATTTAGAAAACACACTATGGCTGCTTAACGGGAAAGGTGAGGTGGGTCATGCATAAAACAAGGGTTTGAAATTAGCACAGATATCGCTCCATAAACCAAATATGTAATAGACAAGACCTACTCCTTGCTCAGTGAACTGTACGCAGCACCCCCTATTCCACGAACAAGAATATATCTGACTAGTAAGAATCTTAAAACCTATGTATTAATATCTCTCTGTAAGTGAATCAAGTGGGTGTAAAGGGGCCTAAACACAGCAGTGAAAATCATGGAAACCCCATTGTAAAAATAAATTACTTTAAAAAACCCAAAAAACTAAGACAGTTATAGAGAGAGAAATTTTTACATAATTCGTTGCAGGGCTGTGATGCAACCTGTTGTGACCATATCTAGACCCACAGCTGGATGAGAAATAACGCTGGACACTTTTGGGGCTGAAGGTCTCTTTCCCTAGTTACCAGATTGGGTTACGTGGAAAGGCTGCCACCCTCTGGCCGTTACCTGCAAATGCAGCTTTAAAACCTGTGCTAATGGTCACTTCATATGAACAAGTACTTCAGGGCTGTAAATGAAACCTGCCTTCAAAATGTCTTGAGGGAGGTAATGGCCAAAAATTTTCAAAATGTGACACTTACTTTAAGAAAACACTTTGAAGAACTAAGCTGTAATCACAGTTTGATAAATAGAAAGGGCATGCTTTAAAGCTGAATTTCAACAGATTATGGGACACATGCAAATTCAACCACAGAGAGGTATCAGCTCGCACCTGTTAGAATAACCATTAGCAAGAAAACTACAAACAATAAATATTGAAGGTGTTTTGGAGAAATGCATACCCTCAATTTTATGTGGGACATAACCTGGAAAGAGCCACTAATGAGAACTGAATGGTGGTGCCTTTAAAACGTACACACTGAGCTACCATATGATACAGCAAGCCCACTCCTTGGCCTATAACATAAGAAGATAGAACTGGAAAGACAGAGGCAAGCAAATGTGCATTGCAGCAGTATTACAATAGCCCAGACATGGAGGCAACCAGAAAGTCCATCAAGAGGTGCGTGGCCAAAGAAGAACTGGTACACGTACAGATGGAATATTAGCCAGGGAAAAAAATGAAACAATGCCATTTGCAGCACCATGTATGATTCTTGAGGTAATCAGGCAAATTGTACTAAGTCAGAAAGCCAAAGACACATATCCTATAATATCACTTATAGGTCTTAGCTAAAAATTGATACCAATGAAGATATTTCCACAGAGAAATGCAATCACAGATTCATTAAACAAACTTATGGTTCACCAAATGGAAAGGTGTGAGGATTGGATACATTAGGATATTGGGGTTAAGATAGATATAGAAACACATGTGAAATATGTAATCACCAAAGACCTATGTAATACCAAGACAAGACTGCTCAACATTGTGTCATAACCTACATGGGAAAATGATCCAAAGAAGAATAGATATATGTATATGTTTAAAAGAACCACATCTTGCACACCTAGAAGAAACAAAACATTTTAATCAAATTTGCTCTGACAAAAAATAAAAATTAAATTTAAAAAAGAACAAGAAGTAATGAGACATAAACTTAAGGGGCTTTTTGCTGGCACATTGCATTCTAATTTACAACCAGAACATGACTTCCATTAAGGCTCTGTCATCACTAATAAAGCAGCTTTATAAGCAAAGTTGAAGGTAGCTTAAAAGAAGTCTCACTAATTATTGATAGTAACAAGGAAACAAAGAAAAGTAAAAATCTCACTGCAAAAAGTATACATAGGGTAAGGATAGTAGACTAAACACTTATTAAACTTCTGTAAAGAATAAAAGACAACAGTAGTATGTTTTTTTTAAAAAGAGAGGGCCCAATAAATCTGAAATGAAAGAGATGATGTTACAACAGACAGACACCACAGAAATACAAAGTATCCTAAGATACACACAGGGTAACTCAGGGCTCAGACTGGACAGAGCCCACTCTCCAGTCCCCTGTAAATGACTTACAGGAGCCTCAGGAACTGAGGAGGGGGTCCCTGAGGAGAGGCTCAAGATAGAATATGGTAGGCATTAACATGACTGCATTCATCTTAAACATGCCTGAACTACATTCACACGACATGATTTTGTCCTGTATGTACATCGGCACCTCTAGTCGGAACTGCAGATCTTTGGCTTCAACACCTCTACTGACAACATTAGCTTCACCTGCTGTGGACCGTCTCCTATAGGATTTCTAGAACCACAAAACATCGAAGCTTCACAGGACCCAGAGTCTGTGCGACTCCACGCAGAGTCTCAACTCCACTCAGATACTCCACTTTTGGAGGGCACACACAAAGTAGTGTGCACATCAGGACCCAGGGGAAGGAGCAGTGACCCTGTAGGAGAATGACCAGAACTACCTGCTACTTTTAGAGGGTCTCCTGCAGAGGCAGGTGGTGGCTGTGGCTGTGGCTCACCGTGAGGACAACGACACTGGCAGCAGAAGTTCTGGGAAATACTCCTTGGTGTGAGCCCTCCCAGAGTCCGCCATCAGCCCCACCAAGAGCAAGGTAGGCTCCAGTGCTGGGTCGCCTCAGGCCAAACAACCAACAGGGAAGGAACCCAGCCCCATGCATCAGCAGACAAGTGGATTAAACTTTTTATTAAAGTTTTGTTTAATCTGCAGACACGTGGATTAAAGCTCTGCCCACCAAAGCAACACCCAGCTCTACCCACCACCAGTCCCTCCCATCAGGAAGCTTGCACAAGCCTCTAAGATAGACTCATCCACCAGAGCGCAGACAGCAGAAGCAAGAAGAACTACAATTCTGCAGCCTGTGGAAGGAAAACCACATTCACAGAAAGATAGACAAAATGACAAGGCAGAGGACTTTATACCAGATCAAGGAACAAGATAAAACCCCAGAAAAAAAAATGAAATGACGTGGAGATAGGGAACCTTCCAGAAAAAGAATTCAGAATAATGATAGTGAAGTTGAGCCAAGACCTTGGAAAAAGAAAGCAGGCAAAGATCGAGAAGACGCAAGAAACGCTTAACAAAGACCTAGAAGAATTAAGGAACAAACACCTAGAAAAATTAAAGAACAAACAAACAGAGGTGAACAATGTAATAACTGAAATGAAAAATACACTAGAAGGAATCAGTAGCAGAATAACTGTGGCAGAAGAACGGATAAGTGACCTGGAAGACAGAAAGGTGGAAATCACTGCCATGGAACAGAATAAAGAAAAATAATGAAAATAAATGAAGACACCCCAAGAGTCCTCTGGGACAACATTAAACACAACAACATTCGCATGATAGGGGTCCCAGAAGGAGAAGAGAGAGAAAGGACCCGAGAATATATTTGAAGAGATTATGGTCAAAAACTTCCCTAGCATGGGAAAAGAAATAGCCACCCAAGTCCAGAAGCACAGAGAGTCCCAGGCAGGATAAACCAAAGGAGAAAAATGACAAGACACATAGTAATCAAATTGACAAAAATTAACGACAAAGAAAAATTATTGAAAGCAGCAAGGGAAAAATGACAAATAACATACAAGGGAACTCCCATAAGGATAACAGCTGATTTCTCAGCAGAAAATCTACAAGCCAGAAGGGAGTGGCATGATCAATTTAAAGTGATGAAAGGGAAGAACCTACAACCAAGAGTACTCCACCCTGCAAAGATCTCATTCAGATTTGATGGAGAAATCAAAAGCCTTACAGACAAGCAAAAGCTAAGCGAATTCAGCACCATGAAACCAGCTCTACACCAAATGCTAAAGGAACTTCTCTAAGTGGGAAACACAAGAGAAGAAAAGGACCCACCAAGACAACCCCATAACAATTAAGAAAATAGTAATAGGAACATACATATCGATAATTACCTTAAACGTGAATGCACTAAATGTTCCAACCAAAAGACACAGGCTCGCTGAATGGATACAAAAACAAGACCCATATATATGCTGTCTACAAGAGACCCATTTCAGACCTAGGGACACACACAGACTGAAAGTGAGGCGATGGAAAAATATATTCTATGCAAATGAAAATCAAAAGAAAGCTGGAGTAGCAATACTCATATCAGATAAAATAGACTTTAAAATAAAGAATGTTACAAGAGACAAGGAAAGACACTACATAATGGTCAAGGGATCAATCCAAGAAGAAGATATAACAATTATAAATATATATGTACCCAACATAGGAGCACCTCAATGTATAAGGCAACTGGTAACAGCTATAAAAGAGGAAATCAACAGTAACACAATAATAGTGGGGGACTTTAACAGCTCACTTACACCAGTGGAGATCAGCCAGACAAAAAATTAATAAGGAAACAGAAGCTTTAAATGACACAATAGACCAGATAGATTTAATTGATATATATAGGACATTCCATCCAAAAACGGCAGATTACACGTTCTTCTCAAGTGCGCACGGAACATTCTCCAGGATAGATCACATCTTGGGTCACAAATCAAGCCTCAGTAAATTTAAGAAAATTGAAATCATATCAAGCATCTTTTCTGACCACAACGCTATGAGATTAGAAATGAATTACAGGGAAAAAAACGTAAAAAAGACAAACACATGGAGGCTAAACAATACGTTATTAAATAACCAAGAGATCACTGAAGAAATCAAACAGGAAATAAAAAAATACCTAGAGACAAATGACAATGAAAACACGACGACCCAAAACCTATGGGATGCAGCAAAAGCGGTTCTAAGAGGGAAGTTTATAGCTATACAAGCCTACCTAAAGAAACAAGAAAAATCTCAAGTAAACAATCTAACATTACACCTAAAGAAACTAGAGAAAGAAGAACAAACAAAATCCAAAGTTAGCAGAAGGAAAGAAATCATAAAGATCAGAGCAGAAATAAATGAAATAGAAACAAAGAAAACAATAGCAAAGATCAATAAAACTAAAAGTTGGTTCTTTGAGAAGATAAACAAAATTGATAAGCCATTAGCCAGACTCATCAAGAAAAAGAGGGAGAGGACTCAAATCAATAAAATCAGAAATGAAAAAGGAGAAGTTACAACAGACACCGCAGAATTACAAAACATCCTAAGAGACTCCTACAAGCAACTTTATGCCAATAAAATGGACAACCTGGAAGAAATGGACAAATTCTTAGAAAGGTATAACCTTCCAAGACTGAATCAGGAAGAAACAGAAAATATCAACAGACCAATCACAAGTAATGAAATTGAAACTGTGATTAAAAATCTTCCAACAAACAAAAGTCCAGGACCAGATGGCTTCACAGGTGAATTCTATCAAACATTTAGAGAAGAGCTAACACCCATCCTTCTCAAACTCTTCCAAAAAATTGCAGAGGAAGGAACTCTCCCAAACTCATTCTATGAGGCCACCATCACCCTGATACCAAAACCAGACAAAGACACTACAAAAAAAGAAAATTACAGACCAATATCACTGATGAATATAGATGCAAAAATCCTCAACAAAATACTAGCAAACAGAATCCAACAACACATTAAAAGGATCATACACCACGATCAAGTGGGATTTTTCCCAGGGATGCAAGGATTCTTCAATATACGCAAATCAATCAATGTGATACACCATATTAACAAATTGAAGAATAAAAACCATATGATCATCTCAATAGATGCAGAAAAAGCTTTTGACAAAATTCAACACCCATTTCTGATAAAAACTCTCCAGAAAGTGGGCATAGAGGGAACCTACCTCAACATAATAAAGGCCATATATGACAAACCCACAGCAAACATCATTCTCAATGGTGAAAAACTGAAAGCATTTCCTCTAAGATCAGGAACGAGACAAGGATGTCCACTCTCACCACTATTATTCAACATAGCTCTGGAAGTCCTAGCCACGGCAATCAGAGAAGAAAAAGAAATAAAAGGAATACAAATTGGAAAAGAAGAAGTAAAACTGTCACTGTTTGCGGATGACATGATACTATACATAGAGAATCCTAAAACTGCCACCAGAAAACTGCTAGAGCTAATTAATGAATATGGTAAAGTTGCAGGTTACAAAATTAATGCACAGAAATCTCTTGCATTCCTATACACTAATGATGAAAAATCTGAAAGAGAAATTATGGAAACACTCCCATTTACCATTGCAACAAAAAGAATAAAATACCTAGGAATAAACCTACCTAGGGAGACAAAAGACCTGTATGCAGAAAACTATAAGACACTGATGAAAGAAATTAAAGATGATACGAACAGATGGAGAGATATACCATGTTCTTGGATTGGAAGAATCAACATTGTGAAAATGAGTATACTACCCAAAGCAATCTACAGATTCAATGCAATCCCTATCAAATTACCAATGGCATTTTTTACGGAGCTAGAACAAATCATCTTAAAATTTGTATGGAGACACAAAAGACCCCGAATAGCCAAAGCAGTCTTGAGGCAAAAAAATGGAGCTGGAGGAATCAGACTCCCTGACTTCAGACTATACTACAAAGCTACAGTAATCAAGACAATATGGTACTGGCACAAAAACAGAAACATAGATCAATGGAACAAGATCGAAAGCCCAGAGATTAACCCACGCACCTATGGTCAACTAATCTATGACAAAGGAGGCAAAGATATACAATGGAGAAAAGACAGTCTCTTCAATAAGTGGTGCTGGGAAAACTGGACAGCCACATGTAAAAGAATGAAATTAGAATACTCCCTAACACCATACACAAAAATAAACTCAAAATGGATTAGAGACCTAAATATAAGACTGGCCACTATAAAACTCTTAGAGGAAAACATAGGAAGAACACTCTTTGACATAAATCACAGCAAGATCTTTTTCGATCCACCTCCTAGAGTAATGGAAATAAAAACAAAAATAAACAAGTGGGACCTAATGAAACTTCAAAGCTTTTGCACAGCAAAGGAAACCATAAACAAGACGAAAAGACAACCCTCAGAATGGGAGAAAATATTTGCAAATGAATCAACGGACAAAGGATTAATCTCCAAAATATATAAACAGCTCATTCAGCTCAATATCAAAGAAACAAACACCCCAATCCAAAAATGGGCAGAAGACCTAAATAGACATTTCTCCAAAGAAGACATACAGACAGCCACGAAGCACATGAAAAGATGCTCAACATCACTAATTATTAGAGAAATGCAAATCAAAACTACAATGAGGTATCACCTCACTCCTGTTAGAATGGGCATCATCAGAAAATCTACAAACAACAAATGCTGGAGAGGGTGTGGAGAAAAGGGAACCCTCTTGCACTGTTGGTGGGAATGTAAATTGATACAGCCACTATGGAGAACAATATGGAGGTTCCTTAAAAAACTAAAAATAGAATTACCATATGACCCAGCAATCCCACTACTGGGCATATACCCAGAGAAAACCGTAATTCAAAAAGACACGTGCACCCGAATGTTCATTGCAGCACTATTTACAATAGCCAGGTCATGGAAGCAACCTAAATGCCCATCAACAGACGAATGGATAAAGAAGTTGTGGTACATATATACAATGGAATATTACTCAGCCATAAAAAGGAACGAAATTGAGTCATTTGTTGAGAAGTGGATGGATCTAGAGACTGTCATACAGAGTGAAGTAAGTCAGAAAGAGAAAAACAAATATCGTATATTAATGCATGTATGTGGAACCTAGAAAAATGGTACAGATGAGCCAGTTTGCAGGGCAGAAGTTGAGACACAGATGTAGAGAATGGACATATGGACACCAAGGGGGGAAAACTGCGATGAGGTGGGGATGGTGGTGTGCTGATTTGGGCAATTGGGATTGACATGTATACACTGATGTGTATAAAACTGATGCCTAATAAGAACCTGCAGTATAAAAAAACAAACAAAACAACTAATACTAAACTTTCATTGGGTTATTTGTATGGAAATATATTAATATAAATGTTTCAGACATTACATGAAATTTCTAAAAATCTTATATTTGTATTTGTATGGAAATATGTATGGAAATATGTTAATATAAATGTTTCAGACATTACATGAAATTTCTAAAAATCTTATATTTGTATTTGTATGGAAATATGTATGGAAATATGTTAATATAAATGTTTCAGACATTACATGAAATTTCTAAAAATCTTATATTTGTATTTGTATGGAAATATGTATGGAAATATGTTAATATAAATGTTTCAGACATTACATGAAATTTCTAAAAATCTTATATTTGTATTTGTATGGAAATATGTATGGAAATATGTTAATATAAATGTTTCAGACATTACAGGAAACGTCTAAAAATCTTATATGTTCTGGTATAATGTTATAAGTAATAATCCTAGTTATTACTTTAAAATGTATATCTCAGAAATAACTAATTTTCTTGTCAACTGCATTATTATGAACTTTCATCAAATCTTTAACCATGGTCATTTTTAAGTCTTTTGTCATTTACAGACAGTTCTGGGTGTACTCTGATGATTTTGCAAATATGTTCCTATAAAAGGGTTTCATCTTCAAGAAATTCATGGAAAAGACTCTGACAAGTACAGGTTTCTGGTAACTGACTGTACTGCTGAACTGAATGAATAAGCATTTTCAGAATTCTAATGAAAAACTGATGAACTCATAAAAGTGCTAACAAAAGATCAAGATGAAAAAAAAGAAATTAATTACATGGGACTGAGTGAAATGATGAGGATGAGTATAATTTTTGTGACTTTCTGTCTGAATTAAAAAAAAAATCCCACAAGGACTCAGAGGAAAAGACTATACAAATCAATTTTCACTGCAAAGTAAAAGAGCTGTTACAGTGGAGGATTACTGGACTGAATGTCAATATTATGACATAGTATAAGTGTGTTTCATGTTTGGTAATTGCAATCATTGTTGCTTTTGTTGTGGTCATCCATGTACAATGCTTGGTGTCAGTCTATTTATCTCTTGTAAAAATAAAATACAGTGTGTGTGTGTGGAAAAAAAAAAGATATCACTTATGGAGGGAATGTAAAAACCGCTACACTTGACCTGAATGACAAAACAGAAGAGAGTCACACGTTTAGAAAACACACTATGGCTGCTGAACGGGAAAGTTGAGGTGGGGTGATGCATAAAACAAGGGTTTCAAATTAGCTCAGATACCGTTCCATAAACCCAATATGTAATAGACAAGACCTACTCCTTGCTCAGTGAACTGGACTCAACACCCCCTATTCACCGCACAAGAATATATCTGACTAGTAAGAATCTTCAAACCTATGTATTGATATCTCTCTGTAAGTGAGTCAAGGGGATGTAAAGCAGCAGAAACACAGCCGTGAAAAGCAGCTAAACCCCATTATAAAAATAAATGACTTTTCAAAACCCGTGAAACAAAGACAGTGAAAGAGAGAGAAATTCTTACACAAATCGTTCAGGGGCTGTGATGCAACCTGGATTGAACATATCTAGACCCACAGCTGATTGAGACATAAGGGTAGACACTCTTGGGGCTGAGAGGTTTGGTGAGGTTGGGTGAGCCAACGCACACCCTTTAAAGTAATACTGCATGGTACACATCCCATGGGTCCCAAATCTCCAGGTTCAAGGGCATCTTCCTACGTCGAAAACATGCATGAGAAACCCAGAAGATGGTACACCGTGTGATCGGGAAAGGTTTCTAAAACGCACCTCATTTCTCATCTCCTTGTGCTCAGGTTCGCCATTCCAGCCGCTTTACTAGCCATCTCCCTCTTTGGAGAATCAGCACCTTTAACTAAAGTCCTGTTCTGTACAGGTTGCAATTTGTCCTGAGGATGAACGGGAAGAGGGGGAACCAATGAGAGACTAGCTCTAGGTGTTGGAACAGGCACAGGTCACTCTATTTTCCCATCAGGCAGAAGAATTAGCCACAGGCTTAGCCTGCCCTCTGGAACCAGAAGAGGGCCTGAAGCAATCCTGCACTTTTGCGGCCAGCTCCCAAAAAAGCGACTTGAAAAATGGAGCTCAGGGGCACTGCAATTCACAAACCTGCAGAGGTATAAATGATAACTCTCGTCCACAAATATATTGAGGGAAGGCAACGAAGAGGATTTGAAAGCAAGGCAGAATTGCAGGAAACAGATTTCAGGAGGTAGATTCGAATCGCCTTGAAAGCACATGAAAAGCGGCAAAACGTGGACAATAATGCCCTTGGCCAAAAAGGGCGTATGCGTTTTTTCCTGAATGTATTCAGGAAAAAACGCATACGCCCTTTTTGGCCAACCAAGCAACCTGGAAAGGCAAATCAGCGCTCCAAAGAAGTCTCGCTTCCCAGCGGGCAAAAGGGCCATGCGGAAAAAAGTGTCCAAACCAGAAATGCAGGACCGGCCATGGAGAAATGGGAGCCTTGCTACGCTGATGGGCGGGATGTAAATTGCCAACAGCCACTCTGGAAAATGTACAGTGTGTCCTGAAACATCTAAAAAACACAGCTTAGAGAGCATACGGCACTTCCACGCATAGGCGTATAAATTGGGAAAACTAAAAATCAGCAAGACACAGGCACCCCAAAGTTTAGGGCTGCTCTGTTGACAAGAACCCCCACTTCATTACACCTTAAATATCCTAGGAAAGAGAAAAATGGATAAAGAAGTTGTGGTCCTCATGTGCAATGGAATATCACTCAGCCATGAAATCAACGTCATAAGGCTAGTAGCAGCACGATGAGTGGATTTAGGTACGACGATTCTAAGTGAAATAAGTCACACAGAAAAAGACACTTATCATAAGATATCACTTATAGAGGGAATGTAAAAACCGCTACACTTGACCTGAATGACAAAACAGAAGAGAGTCACACGTTTAGAAAACACACTATGGCTGCTGAACAGGAAAGGTGAGGTGGAGTGATGCATAAAACAAGGGTTTCAAATTAGCTCAGATACCGTTCCATAAACCCAATATGTAATAGACAAGACCTACTCCTTGCTCAGTGAACTGGACTCAACACCCCCTATTCACCGCACAAGAATATATCTGACTAGTAAGAATCTTCAAACCTATGTATTGATATCTCTCTGTAAGTGAGTCAAGGGGGTGTAAAGCAGCATAAACACAGCCGTGAAAAGCAGGTAAACCCCATTATAAAAAGAAATTACTTTTCAAAACCCGTGAAACAAAGACAGTGAAAGAGAGAGAAATTCTTACACAATTCGTTCAGGGGCTGTGATGCAACCTGGATTGACCATATCTAGACCCACAGCTGATTGAGACATAAGGGTGGACACTCTTGGGGCTGAGAGGTTTGGTGAGGTTGCGTGAGCCAACGCAGACCCTTTAAAGTAATACTGCGTGGTACCCATCCCATGGGTCCCAAATCTCCAGGTTCAAGGTCATCTTCCTACGTCGAAAACATGCATGAGAAACCCAGAAGATGGTACACCGTGTGATCGGGAAAGGTTTCTAAAACACACCTCATTTCTCATCTCCTTGTGCTCGGGTTCGCCATTCCAGCCGCTTTACTACCCATCTCCCTCCTTGGAGAATCAGCACCTTTAAGCTCCTGTTCCGTACAGGTTGCAATTTGTCCTGAGGATGAACGGGAAGAGGGGGAACCAATGAGAGACTAGCTCTAGGTGTTGGGACAGGCACAGGTCACTCTATTTTCCCATCAGGAAGAAGAATTAACCACAGGCTTAGCCTGCCCTCTGGAACCAGAATAGGGCCTGAAGCAATCCTGCGCTTTTGCGGCCAGCTCCCAAAAAAGCGACTTGAAAAATGGAGCTCAGGGGCACTGCAATTCACAAACCTGCAGAGTTATAAATGATAACTCTCGTCCACAAATATATTGAGGGAAGGCAACGAAGAGGATTTGAAAGCAAGGCAGAATTGCAGGAAACAGATTTCAGGAGGTAGATTCGAATGACCTTGAAAGCACATGAAAAGCGGCAAAACGTGGACAATGATGCCCTTGGCCAAAAAGGGCGTATGCGTTTTTTCCTGAATATATTCAGGAAAAAACGCATACGCCCTTTTTGGCCAACCAAGCAACCTGGAAAGGCAAATCAGTGCTCCAAAGAAGTCTCGCTTCCCAGCGGGCAAAAGGGCCATGCGGAAAAAAGTGTCCAAACCAGAAATGCAGGACCGGCCATGGAGAAATGGGAGCCTTGCTACGCTGATGGGCGGGATGTAAATTGCCAACAGCCACTCTGGAGAAGTGTATGGTGTGTCCTGAAACGTCTAAAAAACACAGCTTAGAGAGCATACGGCACTTCCACGCATGGGCGTATAAATTGGGAAAACTAAAAATCAGCAAGACACAGGCACCCCAAAGTTTAGGGCTGCTCTGTTGACAAGAACCCCCACTTCATTACACCTTAAATATCCTAGGAAAGAGAAAAATGGATAAAGAAGTTGTGGTCCTCATGTACAATGGATATCACTCAGCCATGAAATCAACGTCATAAGGCTAGAGGCAGCACGATGAGTGGATTTAGGTACGACGATTCTAAGTGAAATAAGTCACACAGAAAAAGACACTTATCATAAGATATCACTTATGGAGGGAATGTAAAAACCGCTACACTTGACCTGAATGACAAAACAGAAGAGAGTCACACGTTTAGAAAACACACTATGACTGCAGAACGGGAAAGGTGAGGTGGGGTGATTCATAAAACAAGGGTTTCAAATTAGCTCAGATACCGTTCCATAAACCCAATATGTAATAGACAAGACCTACTCCTTGCTCAGTGAACTGGACTCAACACCCCCTATTCACCGCACAAGAATATATCTGACTAGTAAGAATCTTCAAACCTATGTATTGATATCTCTCTGTAAGTGAGTCAAGGGGGTGTAAAGCAGCATAAACACAGCCGTGAAAAGCAGCTAAACCACATTAAAAAAATAAATGACTTTTCAAAACCCGCGAAACAAAGACAGTGAAAGAGAGAGAAATTCTTACACAATTCGTTCAGGGGCTGTGATGCAACCTGGATTGACCATATCTAGACCCACAGCTGATTGAGACATAAGGGTGGACACTCTTGGGGCTGAGAGGTTTGGTGAGGTTGGGTGAGCCAACGCAGACCCTTTAAAGTAATACTGCATGGTACCCATCCCATGGGTCCCAAATCTCCAGGTTTAAGGGCATCTCCCTACGTCGAAAACATGCATGAGAAACCCAGAAGATGGTACACCGTGTGATCGGGAAAGGTTTCTAAAACACACCTCATTTCTCATCTCCTTGTGCTCGGGTTCGCCATTCCAGCCGCTTTACTAGCCATCTCCCTCCTTGGAGAATCAGCACCTTTAACCTCCTGTTCCATACAGGTTGCAATTTGTCCTGAGGATGAACGGGAAGAGGGGGAACCAATGAGAGACTAGCTCTAGGTGTTGGGACAGGCACAGGTCATTCTATTTTCCCATCAGGAAGAAGAATTAACCACAGGCTAAGCCTGCCCACCAGAACCAAAACAGGGCCTGAAGCAATCCTGCGCTTTTGCGGCCAGCACCCAAGAAAGCGACTTGAAAAATGGAGCTCAGGGGCACTGCAATTCACAAACCTGCAGAGTTATAAATGATAACTCTCGTCCACAAATATTTTTAGGGAAGGCTACGAAGAGGATTTGAAAGCAAGGCATAATTGCAGGAAACAGATTTCAGGAGGTAGATTCGAATCGCCTTGAAAGCACATGAAAAGCGGCAAAACGTGGACAATGATGCCCTTGGCCTAAAAGGGCGTATGCGTTTTTTCCTGAATATATTCAGGAAAAAACGCATACGCCCTTTTTGGCCAACCAAGCAACCTGGAAAGGCAAATCAGCGCTCCAAAGAAGTCTCGCTTCCCAGCGGGCAAAAGGGCCATGCGGAAAAAAGTGTCCAAACCAGAAATGCAGGACCGGCCATGGAGAAATGGGAGCCTTGCTACGCTGATGGGCGGGATGTAAATTGCCAACAGCCACCCTGGAGAAGTGTACGGTGTGTCCTGAAACGTCTAAAAAACACAGCTTAGAGAGCATACGGCACTTCCACGCATGGGCGTATAAACTGTGAAAACCAAAATCAGCAAGACACAGGCACCCCAAAGTTTAGGGCTGCTCTGTTGACAAGAACCCCCACTTCATTACACCTTAAATATCCTAGGAAAGAGAAAAGTGGATAACGAAGTTGTGGTCCTCATTTACAATATAATATCACTCAGCCATGGAATCCACGTCATAAGGCTAGTAGCAGCACGATGAGTGGATTTAGGTACGACGATTCTAAGTGAAATAAGTCACACAGAAAAAGACACTTATCATAAGATATCACTTATAGAGGGAATGTAAAAACCGCTACACTTGACCTGAATGACAAAACAGAAGAGAGTCACACGTTTAGAAAACACACTATGGCTGCTGAACGGGAAAGGTGAGGTGGGGTGATGCATAAAACAAGGGTTTCAAATTAGCTCAGATACCGTTCCATAAACCCAATATGTAATAGACAAGACCTACTCCTTGCTCAGTGAACTGGACTCAACACCCCCTATTCACCGCAGAAGAATATATCTGACTAGTAAGAATCTTCAAACCTATGTATTGATATCTCTCTGTAAGTGAGTCAAGGGGGTGTAAAGCAGCATAAACACAGCCGTGAAAAGCAGCTAAACCCCATTATAAAAATAATTGACTTTTCAAAACCCGTGAAACAAAGACAGTGAAAGAGAGAGAAATTCTTACACAATTCGTTCAGGGGCTGTGATGCAACCTGGATTGACCATATCTAGACCCACAGCTGATTGAGACATAAGGGTGGACACTCTTGGGGCTGAGAGGTTTGGTGAGGTTGGGTGAGCCAACACACACCCTTTAAAGGAATACTGCATGGTACCCATCCCATGGGTCCCAAATCTCCTGGTTCAAGGGCATCTTCCTACGTCGAAAACATGCATGAGAAACCCAGAAGATGGTACACCGTGTGATCGGGAAAGGTTTCTAAAATGCACCTCATTTCTCATCTCCCTGTGCTCGGGTTCGCCATTCCAGCCGCTTTACTAGCCATCTCCCTCCTTGGAGAATCAGCACCTTTAACTAAACTCCTGTTCCGTACATGTTGCAATTTGTCCTGAGGATGAACGGGAAGAGGGGGAACCAATGAGAGACTAGCTCTAGGTGTTGGGACAGGCACAGGTCACTCTATTTTCCCATCAGGAAGAAGAATTAACCACGAGCTCAGCCTGCTCCCCAGAACCAGAAGAGGGCGTGAAGCAATCTTGCACTTTCACGGCCAGCTCCCAAAAAGGCGACTTGAAAAATGGAGCTCAGGGGCACTGCAATTCCCAAACCTGCAGAGTTATAAATGATAACTCTCGTCCACAAATATATTGAGGGAAGGCAACGAAGAGGATTTGAAAGCAAGGCAGAATTGCAGGAAATAGATTTCAGGAGGTAGATTCGAATCGCCTTGAAAGCACATGAAAAGCGGCAAAACGTGGACAATGATGCCCTTGGCCAAAAAGGGCGTATGCGTTTTTACCTGAATATATTCAGGAAAAAACGCATACGCCCTTTTTGGCCAACCAAGCAAACTGGAAAGGCAAACCAGCGCTCCAAAGAAGTCTCGCTTCCCAGCGGGCAAAAGGGCCATGCGGAAAAAAGTGTCCAAACCAGAAATGCAGGACCGGCCATGGAGAAATGGGAGCCTTGCTACGCTGATGGGCAAGATGTATATTGCCAACAGCCACCCTGGAGAAGTGTACGGTGTGTCCTGAAACATCTAAAAAACACAGCTTGGAGAGCATACGGCACTTCCACGCATGGGCGTATAAACTGGGAAAACTAAAAATCAGCAAGACACAGGCACCCCAAAGTTTAGGGCTGCTCTGTTGACAAGAACCCCCACTTCATTACACGTTAAATATCCTAGGAAAGAGAAAAGTGGATAAAGAAGTTGTGGTCCTCATGTACAATGGAATATCACTCAGCCGTGAAATCCACCTCATAAGGCTAGTAGCAGCACGATGAGTGGATTTAGGTACGACGATTCTAAGTGAAATAAGTCACACAGAAAAAGACTCTTATCATAAGATATCACTTATAGAGGGAATGTAAAAACCGCTACACTTGAACTGAATTACAAAACAGAACAGAGTCACACGTTCAGAAAACACACTATGGCTGCTGAACGGGAAAGGTGAGGTGGGGTGATGCATAAAACAAGGGTTTCAAATTAGCTCAGATACCGTTCCATAAACCCAATATGTAGTAGACAAGACCTACTCCTTGCTCAGTGAACTGGCCTCAACACCCCCTATTCACCGCACAAGAATATATCTGACTAGTAAGAATCTTCAAACCTATGTATTGATATCTCTCTGTAAGTGAGTCAAGGGGGTGTAAAGCGGCATAAACACAGCCGTGAAAAGCAGCTAAACCCCATTATAAAAAGAAATTACTTTTCAAAACCCGTGAAACAAAAACAGTGAAAGAGAGAGAAATCCTTCAAAATTCGTTCAGGGGCTGTGATGCAACCTGGATTGACCATATCTAGACCCACAGCTGATTGAGACATAAGGGTGGACACTCTTGGGGCTGAGAGGTTTGGTGAGGTTGCGTGAGCCAACGCAGACCCTTTAAAGTAATACTGCATGGTACCCATCCCATGGGTCCCAAATCTCCAGGTTCAAGGGCATCTTCCTACGTCGAAAACATGCATGAGAAACCCAGAAGATGGTACACCGTGTGATCGGGAAAAGTTTCTAAAACGCACCTCATTTCTCATCTCCTTGTGCTCGGGTTCGCCATTCCAGCCGCTTTACTAGCCATCTCCCTCCTTGGAGAATCAGAACCTTTAACCTCCTGTTCCGTACAGGTTGCAATTTGTCCTGAGGATGAACGGGAAGACGGGGAACCAATGAGAGACTAGCTCTAGGGGTTGGGACAGGCACAGGTCACTCTATTTTCCCATCAGGAAGAAGAATTAACCACAAGGTCAGCCTGCCCCCCAGAACCAGAAGAGGGCCTGAAGCAATCCTGCACTTTTGTGGCCAGCTCCCAAAAAAGCGACTGGAAAAATGGAGCTCAGGGGCACGGCAATTCACAAACCTGCAGAGTTATAAATGATAACTCTCGTCCACAAATATATTGAGGGAAGGCAACGAAGAGGCTTTGAAAGCAAGGCAGAATTGCACGAAACAGATTTCAGGAGGTAGATTCGAATCGCCTTGAAAGCACATGAAAAGCGGCAAAACGTGGACAATGATGCCCTTGGCCAAAAAGGGCGTATGCGTTTTTTCCTGAATATATTCAGGAAAAAACGCATACGCCCTTTTTGGCCAACCAAGCCACCTGGAAAGGCAAATCAGCGCTCCAAAGAAGTCTCGCTTCCCAGCGGGCAAAAGGGCCATGCGGAAAAAAGTGTCCAAACCAGAAATGCAGGACCGGCCATGGAGAAATGGGAGCCTTGCTACGCTGATGGGCGGGATGTAAATTGCCAACAGCCACTCTGGAGAAGTGTACGGTGTGTCCTGAAACATCTAAAAAACACAGCTTGGAGAGCATAGGGCACTTACACTCATGGGCGTATAAATTGGGAAAACTAAAAATCAGCAAGACACAGGCACCCCAAAGTTTAGGGCTGCTCTGTTGAGAAGAACCCCCACTTCATTACACCTTAAATATCCTAGGAAAGAGAAAAGTGGATAACGAAGTTGTGGTCCTCATGTACAATGGAATATCACTCAGCCGTGAAATCCAACTCATAAGGCTAGTAGCAGCACGATGAGTGGATTTAGGTACGACGATTCTAAGTGAAATAAGTCACACAGAAAAAGACACTTATCATAAGATATCACTTATAGAGGGAATGTAAAAACCGCTACACTTGAACGGAATTACAAAACAGAACAGAGTCACACGTTCAGAAAACACACTATGGCTGCTGAACGGGAAAGGTGAGGTGGGGTGATGCATAAAACAAGGATTTCAAATTAGCTCAGATACCGTTCCATAAACCCAATATGTAGTAGACAAGACCTACTCCTTGCTCAGTGAACTGGACTCAACACCCCCTATTCACCGCACAAGAATATATCTGACTAGTAAGAATCTTCAAACCTATGTATTGATATCTCTCTGTAAGTGAGTCAACGGGGTGTAAAGCGGCATAAACACAGCCGTGAAAAGCAGCTAAACCCCATTATAAAAAGAAATTACTTTTCAAAACCCGTGAAACAAAAACAGTGAAAGAGAGAGAAATCCTTCAAAATTCGTTCAGGGGCTGTGATGCAACCTGGATTGACCATATCTAGACCCACAGCTGATTGAGACATAAGGGTGGACACTCTTGGGGCTGAGAGGTTTGGTGAGGTTGCGTGAGCCAACGCACACCCTTTAAAGTAATACTGCATGGTACCCATCCCATGGGTCCCAAATCTCCAGGTTCAAGGGCATCTTCCTACGTCGAAAACATGCATGAGAAACCCAGAAGATGGTACACCGTGTGATCGGGAAAGTTTTCTAAAACGCACCTCATTTCTCATCTCCTTGTGCTCGGGTTCGCCATTCCAGCCGCTTTACTAGCCATCTCCCTCCTTGGAGAATCAGCACCTTTAACCTCCTGTTCCGTACAGGTTGCAATTTGTCCTGAGGATGAACGGGAAGAGGGGGAACCAATGAGAGACTAGCTCTAGGGGTTGGGACAGGCACAGGTCACTCTATTTTCCCATCAGGAAGAAGAATTAACCACAAGCTCAGCCTGCCCCCCAGAACCAGAAGAGGGCCTGAAGCAATCCTGCACTTTTGCGGCCAGCTCCCAAAAAAGCGACTGGAAAAATGGAGCTCAGGGGCACTGCAATTCACAAACCTGCAGAGTTATAAATGATAACTCTCGTCCACAAATATATTGAGGGAAGGCAACGAAGAGGCTTTGAAAGCAAGGCAGAATTGCAGGAAACAGATTTCAGGAGGTAGATTCGAATCGCCTTGAAAGCACATGAAAAGCGGCAAAACGTGGACAATGATGCCCTTGGCCAAAAAGGGCGTATGCGTTTTTTCCTGAATATATTCAGGAAAAAACGCATACGCCCTTTTTGGCCAACCATGCAACCTGGAAAGGCAAATCAGCGCTCCAAAGAAGTCTCGCTTCCCAGCGGGCAAAAGGGCCATGCGGAAAAAAGTGTCCAAACCAGAAATGCAGGACCGGCCATGGAGAAATGGGAGCCTTGCTACGCTGATGGGCGGGATGTAAATTGCCAACAGCCACTCTGGAGAAGTGTACGGTGTGTCCTGAAACATCTAAAAAACACAGCTTGGAGAGCATAGGGCACTTCCACTCATGGGCGTATAAATTGGGAAAAATAAAAATCAGCAAGACACAGGCACCCCAAAGTTTAGGGCTGCTCTGTTGACAAGAACCCCCACTTCATTACACCTTAAATATCCTAGGAAAGAGAAAAGTGGATAACGAAGTTGTGGTCCTCATGTACAATGGAATATCACTCAGCCATGAAATCCACCTCATAAGGCTAGTAGCAGCACGATGAGTGGATTTAGGTACGACGATTCTAAGTGAAATAAGTCACACAGAAAAAGACACTTATCATAAGATATCACTTATAGAGGGAATGAAAACCGCTACACTTGAACTGAATTACAAAAGAGAACAGAGTCACACGTTCAGAAAACACACTATGGCTGCTGAACGGGAAAGGTGAGGTGGGGTGATGCATAAAACAAGGGTTTCAAATTAGCTCAGATACCGTTCCATAAACCCAATATGTAGTAGACAAGACCTAATCCTTGCTCAGTGAACTGGCCTCAACACCCCCTATTCACCGCACAAGAATATATCTGACTAGTAAGAATCTTCAAACCTATGTATTGATATCTCTCTGTAAGTGAGTCAAGGGGGTGTAAAGCGGCATAAACACAGCCGTGAAAAGCAGCTAAACCCCATTATAAAAAGAAATTACTTTTCAAAACCCGTGAAACAAAAACAGTGAAAGAGAGAGAAATCCTTCAAAATTCGTTCAGGGGCTGTGATGCAACCTGGATTGACCATATCTAGACCCACAGCTGATTGAGACATAAGGGTGGACACTCTTGGGGCTGAGAGGTTTGGTGAGGTTGCGTGAGCCAACGCAGACCCTTTAAAGTAATACTGCATGGTACCCATCCCATGGGTCCCAAATCTCCAGGTTCAAGGGCATCTTCCTACGTCGAAAACATGCATGAGAAACCCAGAAGATGGTACACCGTGTGATCGGGAAAAGTTTCTAAAACGCACCTCATTTCTCATCTCCTTGTGCTCGGGTTCGCCATTCCAGCCGCTTTACTAGCCATCTCCCTCCTTGGAGAATCAGAACCTTTAACCTCCTGTTCCGTACAGGTTGCAATTTGTCCTGAGGATGAACGGGAAGACGGGGAACCAATGAGAGACTAGCTCTAGGGGTTGGGACAGGCACAGGTCACTCTATTTTCCCATCAGGAAGAAGAATTAACCACAAGGTCAGCCTGCCCCCCAGAACCAGAAGAGGGCCTGAAGCAATCCTGCACTTTTGTGGCCAGCTCCCAAAAAAGCGACTGGAAAAATGGAGCTCAGGGGCACGGCAATTCACAAACCTGCAGAGTTATAAATGATAACTCTCGTCCACAAATATATTGAGGGAAGGCAACGAAGAGGCTTTGAAAGCAAGGCAGAATTGCACGAAACAGATTTCAGGAGGTAGATTCGAATCGCCTTGAAAGCACATGAAAAGCGGCAAAACGTGGACAATGATGCCCTTGGCCAAAAAGGGCGTATGCGTTTTTTCCTGAATATATTCAGGAAAAAACGCATACGCCCTTTTTGGCCAACCAAGCCACCTGGAAAGGCAAATCAGCGCTCCAAAGAAGTCTCGCTTCCCAGCGGGCAAAAGGGCCATGCGGAAAAAAGTGTCCAAACCAGAAATGCAGGACCGGCCATGGAGAAATGGGAGCCTTGCTACGCTGATGGGCGGGATGTAAATTGCCAACAGCCACTCTGGAGAAGTGTACGGTGTGTCCTGAAACATCTAAAAAACACAGCTTGGAGAGCATAGGGCACTTACACTCATGGGCGTATAAATTGGGAAAACTAAAAATCAGCAAGACACAGGCACCCCAAAGTTTAGGGCTGCTCTGTTGAGAAGAACCCCCACTTCATTACACCTTAAATATCCTAGGAAAGAGAAAAGTGGATAACGAAGTTGTGGTCCTCATGTACAATGGAATATCACTCAGCCGTGAAATCCAACTCATAAGGCTAGTAGCAGCACGATGAGTGGATTTAGGTACGACGATTCTAAGTGAAATAAGTCACACAGAAAAAGACACTTATCATAAGATATCACTTATAGAGGGAATGTAAAAACCGCTACACTTGAACGGAATTACAAAACAGAACAGAGTCACACGTTCAGAAAACACACTATGGCTGCTGAACGGGAAAGGTGAGGTGGGGTGATGCATAAAACAAGGATTTCAAATTAGCTCAGATACCGTTCCATAAACCCAATATGTAGTAGACAAGACCTACTCCTTGCTCAGTGAACTGGCCTCAACACCCCCTATTCACCGCACAAGAATATATCTGACTAGTAAGAATCTTCAAACCTATGTATTGATATCTCTCTGTAAGTGAGTCAACGGGGTGTAAAGCGGCATAAACACAGCCGTGAAAAGCAGCTAAACCCCATTATAAAAAGAAATTACTTTTCAAAACCCGTGAAACAAAAACAGTGAAAGAGAGAGAAATCCTTCAAAATTCGTTCAGGGGCTGTGATGCAACCTGGATTGACCATATCTAGACCCACAGCTGATTGAGACATAAGGGTGGACACTCTTGGGGCTGAGAGGTTTGGTGAGGTTGCGTGAGCCAACGCAGACCCTTTAAAGTAATACTGCATGGTACCCATCCCATGGGTCCCAAATCTCCAGGTTCAAGAGCATCTTCCTACGTCGAAAACATGCATGAGAAACCCAGAAGATGGTACACCGTGTGATCGGGAAAGGTTTCTAAAACGCACCTCATTTCTCATCTCCTTGTGCTCGGGTTCGCCATTCCAGCCGCTTTACTAGCCATCTACCTCCTTGGAGAATCAGCACCTTTAACCTCCTGTTCCGTACAGGTTGCAATTTGTCCTGAGGATGAACGGGAAGACGGGGAACCAATGAGAGACTAGCCCTAGGGGTTGGGACAGGCACAGGTCACTCTATTTTCCCATCAGGAAGAAGAATTAACCACAAGCTCAGCCTGCCCCCCAGAACCAGAAGAGGGCCTGAAGCAATCCTGCACTTTTGCGGCCAGCTCCCAAAAAAGCGACTGGAAAAATGGAGCTCAGGGGCACGGCAATTCACAAACCTGCAGAGTTATAAATGATAACTCTCGTCCACAAATATATTGAGGGAAGGCAACGAAGAGGCTTTGAAAGCAAGGCAGAATTGCACGAAACAGATTTCAGGAGGTAGATTCGAATCGCCTTGAAAGCACATGAAAAGCGGCAAAACGTGGACAATGATGCCCTTGGCCAAAAAGGGCGTATGCGTTTTTTCCTGAATATATTCAGGAAAAAACGCATACGCCCTTTTTGGCCAACCAAGCAACCTGGAAAGGCAATTCAGCGCTCCAAAGAAGTCTCGCTTCCCAGCGGGCAAAAGGGCCATGCGGAAAAAAGTGTCCAAACCAGAAATGCAGGACCGGCCATGGAGAAATTGGAGCCTTGCTACGCTGATGGGCGGGATGTAAATTGCCAACAGCCACTCTGGAGAAGTGTACGGTGTGTCCTGAAACATCTAAAAAACACAGCTTGGAGAGCATAGGGCACTTCCACTCATGGGCGTATAAATTGGGAAAACTAAAAATCAGCAAGACACAGGCACCCCAAAGTTTAGGGCTGCTCTGTTGACAAGAACCCCCACTTCATTACACCTTAAATATCCTAGGAAAGAGAAAAATGGATAAAGAAGTTGGGGTCCTCATGTACAATGGAATATCACTCAGCCATGAAATCAACGTCATAAGGCTAGTAGCAGCACGATGAGTGGATTTAGGTACGACGATTCTAAGTGAAATAAGTCACACAGAAAAAGACACTTATCATAAGATATCACTTATAGAGGGAATGTAAAAACCACTACACTTGAACTGAATTACAAAACAGAACAAAGTCACACGTTCAGAAAACACACTATGGCTGCTGAACCGGAAAGGTGAGGTGGGGTGATGCATAAAACAAGGGTTTCAAATTAGCTCAGATACCGTTCCATAAACCCAATATGTAGTAGACAAGACCTACTCCTTGCTCAGTGAACTGGCCTCAACACCCCCTATTCACCACACAAGAATATATCTGACTAGTAAGAATCTTCAAACCTATGTATTGATATCTCTCTGTAAGTGAGTCAAGGGGGTGTAAAGCGGCATAAACACAGCTGTGAAAAGCAGCTAAACCCCATTATAAAAGGAAATTACTATTCAAAACCCGTGAATCAAAGACAGTGAAAGAGAGAGAAATTCTTACAAAATTCGTTCAGGGGCTGTGATGCAACCTGGATTGACCATATCTAGACCCACAGCTGATTGAGACATAAGGGTGGACACTCTTGGGGCTGAGAGGTTTGGTGAGGTTGCGTGAGCCAACGCACACCCTTTAAAGTAATACTGCATGGTACCCATCCCATGGGTCCCAAATCTCCAGGTTCAAGGGCATCTTCCTACGTCGAAAACATGCATGAGAAACCCAGAAGATGGTACACCGTGTGATCGGGAAAGTTTTCTAAAACGCACCTCATTTCTCATCTCCTTGTGCTCGGGTTCGCCATTCCAGCCGCTTTACTAGCCATCTCCCTCCTTGGAGAATCAGCACCTTTAACCTCCTGTTCCGTACAGGTTGCAATTTGTCCTGAGGATGAACGGGAAGAGGGGGAACCAATGAGAGACTAGCTCTAGGGGTTGGGACAGGCACAGGTCACTCTATTTTCCCATCAGGAAGAAGAATTAACCACAAGCTCAGCCTGCCCCCCAGAACCAGAAGAGGGCCTGAAGCAATCCTGCACTTTTGCGGCCAGCTCCCAAAAAAGCGACTGGAAAAATGGAGCTCAGGGGCACTGCAATTCACAAACCTGCAGAGTTATAAATGATAACTCTCGTCCACAAATATATTGAGGGAAGGCAACGAAGAGGCTTTGAAAGCAAGGCAGAATTGCAGGAAACAGATTTCAGGAGGTAGATTCGAATCGCCTTGAAAGCACATGAAAAGCGGCAAAACGTGGACAATGATGCCCTTGGCCAAAAAGGGCGTATGCGTTTTTTCCTGAATATATTCAGGAAAAAACGCATACGCCCTTTTTGGCCAACCATGCAACCTGGAAAGGCAAATCAGCGCTCCAAAGAAGTCTCGCTTCCCAGCGGGCAAAAGGGCCATGCGGAAAAAAGTGTCCAAACCAGAAATGCAGGACCGGCCATGGAGAAATGGGAGCCTTGCTACGCTGATGGGCGGGATGTAAATTGCCAACAGCCACTCTGGAGAAGTGTACGGTGTGTCCTGAAACATCTAAAAAACACAGCTTGGAGAGCATAGGGCACTTCCACTCATGGGCGTATAAATTGGGAAAAATAAAAATCAGCAAGACACAGGCACCCCAAAGTTTAGGGCTGCTCTGTTGACAAGAACCCCCACTTCATTACACCTTAAATATCCTAGGAAAGAGAAAAGTGGATAACGAAGTTGTGGTCCTCATGTACAATGGAATATCACTCAGCCATGAAATCCACCTCATAAGGCTAGTAGCAGCACGATGAGTGGATTTAGGTACGACGATTCTAAGTGAAATAAGTCACACAGAAAAAGACACTTATCATAAGATATCACTTATAGAGGGAATGAAAACCGCTACACTTGAACTGAATTACAAAAGAGAACAGAGTCACACGTTCAGAAAACACACTATGGCTGCTGAACGGGAAAGGTGAGGTGGGGTGATGCATAAAACAAGGGTTTCAAATTAGCTCAGATACCGTTCCATAAACCCAATATGTAGTAGACAAGACCTAATCCTTGCTCAGTGAACTGGCCTCAACACCCCCTATTCACCGCACAAGAATATATCTGACTAGTAAGAATCTTCAAACCTATGTATTGATATCTCTCTGTAAGTGAGTCAAGGGGGTGTAAAGCGGCATAAACACAGCCGTGAAAAGCAGCTAAACCCCATTATAAAAAGAAATTACTTTTCAAAACCCGTGAAACAAAAACAGTGAAAGAGAGAGAAATCCTTCAAAATTCGTTCAGGGGCTGTGATGCAACCTGGATTGACCATATCTAGACCCACAGCTGATTGAGACATAAGGGTGGACACTCTTGGGGCTGAGAGGTTTGGTGAGGTTGCGTGAGCCAACGCAGACCCTTTAAAGTAATACTGCATGGTACCCATCCCATGGGTCCCAAATCTCCAGGTTCAAGGGCATCTTCCTACGTCGAAAACATGCATGAGAAACCCAGAAGATGGTACACCGTGTGATCGGGAAAAGTTTCTAAAACGCACCTCATTTCTCATCTCCTTGTGCTCGGGTTCGCCATTCCAGCCGCTTTACTAGCCATCTCCCTCCTTGGAGAATCAGAACCTTTAACCTCCTGTTCCGTACAGGTTGCAATTTGTCCTGAGGATGAACGGGAAGACGGGGAACCAATGAGAGACTAGCTCTAGGGGTTGGGACAGGCACAGGTCACTCTATTTTCCCATCAGGAAGAAGAATTAACCACAAGGTCAGCCTGCCCCCCAGAACCAGAAGAGGGCCTGAAGCAATCCTGCACTTTTGTGGCCAGCTCCCAAAAAAGCGACTGGAAAAATGGAGCTCAGGGGCACGGCAATTCACAAACCTGCAGAGTTATAAATGATAACTCTCGTCCACAAATATATTGAGGGAAGGCAACGAAGAGGCTTTGAAAGCAAGGCAGAATTGCACGAAACAGATTTCAGGAGGTAGATTCGAATCGCCTTGAAAGCACATGAAAAGCGGCAAAACGTGGACAATGATGCCCTTGGCCAAAAAGGGCGTATGCGTTTTTTCCTGAATATATTCAGGAAAAAACGCATACGCCCTTTTTGGCCAACCAAGCCACCTGGAAAGGCAAATCAGCGCTCCAAAGAAGTCTCGCTTCCCAGCGGGCAAAAGGGCCATGCGGAAAAAAGTGTCCAAACCAGAAATGCAGGACCGGCCATGGAGAAATGGGAGCCTTGCTACGCTGATAGGCGGGATGTAAATTGCCAACAGCCACTCTGGAGAAGTGTACGGTGTGTCCTGAAACATCTAAAAAACACAGCTTGGAGAGCATAGGGCACTTACACTCATGGGCGTATAAATTGGGAAAACTAAAAATCAGCAAGACACAGGCACCCCAAAGTTTAGGGCTGCTCTGTTGAGAAGAACCCCCACTTCATTACACCTTAAATATCCTAGGAAAGAGAAAAGTGGATAACGAAGTTGTGGTCCTCATGTACAATGGAATATCACTCAGCCGTGAAATCCAACTCATAAGGCTAGTAGCAGCACGATGAGTGGATTTAGGTACGACGATTCTAAGTGAAATAAGTCACACAGAAAAAGACACTTATCATAAGATATCACTTATAGAGGGAATGTAAAAACCGCTACACTTGAACGGAATTACAAAACAGAACAGAGTCACACGTTCAGAAAACACACTATGGCTGCTGAACGGGAAAGGTGAGGTGGGGTGATGCATAAAACAAGGATTTCAAATTAGCTCAGATACCGTTCCATAAACCCAATATGTAGTAGACAAGACCTACTCCTTGCTCAGTGAACTGGCCTCAACACCCCCTATTCACCGCACAAGAATATATCTGACTAGTAAGAATCTTCAAACCTATGTATTGATATCTCTCTGTAAGTGAGTCAACGGGGTGTAAAGCGGCATAAACACAGCCGTGAAAAGCAGCTAAACCCCATTATAAAAAGAAATTACTTTTCAAAACCCGTGAAACAAAAACAGTGAAAGAGAGAGAAATCCTTCAAAATTCGTTCAGGGGCTGTGATGCAACCTGGATTGACCATATCTAGACCCACAGCTGATTGAGACATAAGGGTGGACACTCTTGGGGCTGAGAGGTTTGGTGAGGTTGCGTGAGCCAACGCAGACCCTTTAAAGTAATACTGCATGGTACCCATCCCATGGGTCCCAAATCTCCAGGTTCAAGAGCATCTTCCTACGTCGAAAACATGCATGAGAAACCCAGAAGATGGTACACCGTGTGATCGGGAAAGGTTTCTAAAACGCACCTCATTTCTCATCTCCTTGTGCTCGGGTTCGCCATTCCAGCCGCTTTACTAGCCATCTACCTCCTTGGAGAATCAGCACCTTTAACCTCCTGTTCCGTACAGGTTGCAATTTGTCCTGAGGATGAACGGGAAGACGGGGAACCAATGAGAGACTAGCCCTAGGGGTTGGGACAGGCACAGGTCACTCTATTTTCCCATCAGGAAGAAGAATTAACCACAAGCTCAGCCTGCCCCCCAGAACCAGAAGAGGGCCTGAAGCAATCCTGCACTTTTGCGGCCAGCTCCCAAAAAAGCGACTGGAAAAATGGAGCTCAGGGGCACGGCAATTCACAAACCTGCAGAGTTATAAATGATAACTCTCGTCCACAAATATATTGAGGGAAGGCAACGAAGAGGCTTTGAAAGCAAGGCAGAATTGCACGAAACAGATTTCAGGAGGTAGATTCGAATCGCCTTGAAAGCACATGAAAAGCGGCAAAACGTGGACAATGATGCCCTTGGCCAAAAAGGGCCTATGCGTTTTTTCCTGAATATATTCAGGAAAAAACGCATACGCCCTTTTTGGCCAACCAAGCAACCTGGAAAGGCAATTCAGCGCTCCAAAGAAGTCTCGCTTCCCAGCGGGCAAAAGGGCCATGCGGAAAAAAGTGTCCAAACCAGAAATGCAGGACCGGCCATGGAGAAATTGGAGCCTTGCTACGCTGATGGGCGGGATGTAAATTGCCAACAGCCACTCTGGAGAAGTGTACGGTGTGTCCTGAAACATCTAAAAAACACAGCTTGGAGAGCATAGGGCACTTCCACTCATGGGCGTATAAATTGGGAAAACTAAAAATCAGCAAGACACAGGCACCCCAAAGTTTAGGGCTGCTCTGTTGACAAGAACCCCCACTTCATTACACCTTAAATATCCTAGGAAAGAGAAAAATGGATAAAGAAGTTGGGGTCCTCATGTACAATGGAATATCACTCAGCCATGAAATCAACGTCATAAGGCTAGTAGCAGCACGATGAGTGGATTTAGGTACGACGATTCTAAGTGAAATAAGTCACACAGAAAAAGACACTTATCATAAGATATCACTTATAGAGGGAATGTAAAAACCACTACACTTGAACTGAATTACAAAACAGAACAAAGTCACACGTTCAGAAAACACACTATGGCTGCTGAACCGGAAAGGTGAGGTGGGGTGATGCATAAAACAAGGGTTTCAAATTAGCTCAGATACCGTTCCATAAACCCAATATGTAGTAGACAAGACCTACTCCTTGCTCAGTGAACTGGCCTCAACACCCCCTATTCACCACACAAGAATATATCTGACTAGTAAGAATCTTCAAACCTATGTATTGATATCTCTCTGTAAGTGAGTCAAGGGGGTGTAAAGCGGCATAAACACAGCTGTGAAAAGCAGCTAAACCCCATTATAAAAGGAAATTACTATTCAAAACCCGTGAATCAAAGACAGTGAAAGAGAGAGAAATTCTTACAAAATTCGTTCAGGGGCTGTGATGCAACCTGGATTGACCATATCTAGACCCACAGCTGATTGAGACATAAGGGTGGACACTCTTGGGGCTGAGAGGTTTGGTGAGGTTGCGTGAGCCAACGCACACCCTTTAAAGTAATACTGCATGGTACCCATCCCATGGGTCCCAAATCTCCAGGTTCAAGGGCATCTTCCTACGTCGAAAACATGCATGAGAAACCCAGAAGATGGTACACCGTGTGATCGGGAAAGTTTTCTAAAACGCACCTCATTTCTCATCTCCTTGTGCTCGGGTTCGCCATTCCAGCCGCTTTACTAGCCATCTCCCTCCTTGGAGAATCAGCACCTTTAACCTCCTGTTCCGTACAGGTTGCAATTTGTCCTGAGGATGAACGGGAAGAGGGGGAACCAATGAGAGACTAGCTCTAGGGGTTGGGACAGGCACAGGTCACTCTATTTTCCCATCAGGAAGAAGAATTAACCACAAGCTCAGCCTGCCCCCCAGAACCAGAAGAGGGCCTGAAGCAATCCTGCACTTTTGCGGCCAGCTCCCAAAAAAGCGACTGGAAAAATGGAGCTCAGGGGCACTGCAATTCACAAACCTGCAGAGTTATAAATGACAACTCTCGTCCACAAATATATTGAGGGAAGGCAACGAAGAGGCTTTGAAAGCAAGGCAGAATTGCAGGAAACAGATTTCAGGAGGTAGATTCGAATCGCCTTGAAAGCACATGAAAAGCGGCAAAACGTGGACAATGATGCCCTTGGCCAAAAAGGGCGTATGCGTTTTTTCCTGAATATATTCAGGAAAAAACGCATACGCCCTTTTTGGCCAACCATGCAACCTGGAAAGGCAAATCAGCGCTCCAAAGAAGTCTCGCTTCCCAGCGGGCAAAAGGGCCATGCGGAAAAAAGTGTCCAAACCAGAAATGCAGGACCGGCCATGGAGAAATGGGAGCCTTGCTACGCTGATGGGCGGGATGTAAATTGCCAACAGCCACTCTGGAGAAGTGTACGGTGTGTCCTGAAACATCTAAAAAACACAGCTTGGAGAGCATAGGGCACTTCCACTCATGGGCGTATAAATTGGGAAAAATAAAAATCAGCAAGACACAGGCACCCCAAAGTTTAGGGCTGCTCTGTTGACAAGAACCCCCACTTCATTACACCTTAAATATCCTAGGAAAGAGAAAAGTGGATAACGAAGTTGTGGTCCTCATGTACAATGGAATATCACTCAGCCATGAAATCCACCTCATAAGGCTAGTAGCAGCACGATGAGTGGATTTAGGTACGACGATTCTAAGTGAAATAAGTCACACAGAAAAAGACACTTATCATAAGATATCACTTATAGAGGGAATGAAAACCGCTACACTTGAACTGAATTACAAAAGAGAACAGAGTCACACGTTCAGAAAACACACTATGGCTGCTGAACGGGAAAGGTGAGGTGGGGTGATGCATAAAACAAGGGTTTCAAATTAGCTCAGATACCGTTCCATAAACCCAATATGTAGTAGACAAGACCTAATCCTTGCTCAGTGAACTGGCCTCAACACCCCCTATTCACCGCACAAGAATATATCTGACTAGTAAGAATCTTCAAACCTATGTATTGATATCTCTCTGTAAGTGAGTCAAGGGGGTGTAAAGCGGCCTAAACACAGCCGTGAAAAGCAGCTAAACCCCATTATAAAAAGAAATTACTTTTCAAAACCCGTGAAACAAAAACAGTGAAAGAGAGAGAAGTCCTTCAAAATTCGTTCAGGGGCTGTGATGCAACCTGGATTGACCATATCTAGACCCACAGCTGATTGAGACATAAGGGTGGACACTCTTGGGGCTGAGAGGTTTGGTGAGGTTGCGTGAGCCAACGCAGACCCTTTAAAGTAATACTGCATGGTACCCATTCCATGGGTCCCAAATCTCCAGGTTCAAGGGCATCTTCCTACGTCGAAAACATGCATGAGAAACCCAGAAGATGGTACACCGTGTGATCGGGAAAGGTTTCTAAAACGCACCTCATTTCTCATCGCCTTGTGCTCGGGTTCGCCATTCCAGCCGCTTTACTAGCCATCTCCCTCCTTGGAGAATCAGCACCTTTAACCTCCTGTTCCGTACAGGTTGCAATTTGTCCTGAGGATGAACGGGAAGACGGGGAACCAATGAGAGACTAGCCCTAGGGGTTGGGACAGGCACAGGTCACTCTATTTTCCCATCAGGAAGAAGAATTAACCACAAGCTCAGCCTGCCCCCCAGAACCAGAAGAGGGCCTGAAGCAATCCTGCACTTTTGCGGCCAGCTCCCAAAAAAGCGACTGGAAAAATGGAGCTCAGGGGCACGGCAATTCACAAACCTTCAGAGTTATAAATGATAACTCTCGTCCACAAATATATTGAGGGAAGGCAACGAAGAGGCTTTGAAAGCAAGGCAGAATTGCACGAAACAGATTTCAGGAGGTAGATTCGAATCGCCTTGAAAGCACATGAAAAGCGGCAAAACGTGGAAAATGATGCCCTTGGCCACAAAGGGCGTATGCGTTTTTTCCTGAATATATTCAGGAGAAAACGCATACGCCCTTTTTGGCCAACCAAGCCACCTGGAAAGGCAAATCAGCGCTCCAAAGAAGTCTCGCTTCCCAGCGGGCAAAAGGGCCATGCGGAAAAAAGTGTCCAAACCAGAAATGCAGGACCGGCCATGGAGAAATGGGAGCCTTGCTACGCTGATGGGCGGGATGTAAATTGCCAACAGCCACTCTGGAGAAGTGTACGGTGTGTCCTGAAACATCTAAAAAACACAGCTTGGAGAGCATAGGGCACTTCCACGCATGGGCGTATAAATTGGGAAAACTAAAAATCAGCAAGACACAGGCACCCCAAAGTTTAGGGCTGCTCTGTTGACAAGAACCCCCACTTCATTACACCTTAAATATCCTAGGAAAGAGAAAAGTGGATAACGAAGTTGTGGTCCTCATGTACAATGGAATATCACTCAGCCGTGAAATCCACCTCATAAGGCTAGTAGCAGCACGATGAGTGGATTTAGGTACGACGATTCTAAGTGAAATAAGTCACACAGAAAAAGACACTTATCATAAGATATCACTTATAGAGGGAATGTAAAAACCGCTACACTTGAACTGAATTACAAAACAGAACAGAGTCACACGTTCAGAAAACACACTATGGCTGCTGAACGGGAAAGGTGAGGTGGGGTGATGCATAAAACAAGGGTTTCAAATTAGCTCAGATACCGTTCCATAAACCCAATATGTAGTAGACAAGACCTACTCCTTGCTCAGTGAACTGGCCTCAACACCCCCTATTCACCGCACAAGAATATATCTGACTAGTAAGAATCTTCAAACCTATGTATTGATATCTCTCTGTAAGTGAGTCAAGGGGGTGTAAAGAGCCCTAAACACAGCCGTGAAAAGCAGCTAAACCCCATTATAAAAAGAAATTACTTTTCAAAACCCGTGAAACAAAGACAGTGAAAGAGAGAGAAATTCTTACAAAATTCGTTCAGGGGCTGTGATGCAACCTGGATTGACCATATCTAGACCCACAGCTGATTGAGACATAAGGGTGGACACTCTTGGGGCTGAGAGGTTTGGTGAGGTTGCGTGAGCCAACGCACACCCTTTAAAGTAATACTGCATGGTACCCATCCCATGGGTCCCAAATCTCCAGGTTCAAGGGCATCTTCCTACGTCGAAAACATGCATGAGAAACCCAGAAGATGATACACCGTGTGATCGGGAAAGGTTTCTAAAACGCACCTCATTTCTCATCTCCTTGTGCTCGGGTTCGCCATTCCAGCCACTTTACTAACCATCTCCCTCCTTGGAGAATCAGAACCTTTAACCTCCTGTTCCGTACAGGTTGCAATTTGTCCTGAGGATGAACGGGAAGAGGGGGAACCAATGAGAGACTAGCTCTAGGGGTTGGGACAGGCACAGGTCACTCTATTTTCCCATCAGGAAAAAGAATTAATCACAAGCTCAGCCTGCCCCCCAGAACCAGAAGAGGGCCTGAAGCAATCCTGCACTTTTGCGGCCAGCTCCCAAAAAAGCGACTGGAAAAATGGAGCTCAGGGGCACTGCAATTCACAAACCTGCAGAGTTATAAATGATAACTCTCGTCCACAAATATATTGAGGGAAGGCAACGAAGAGGCTTTGAAAGCAAGGCAGAATTGCACGAAACAGATTTCAGAAGGTAGATTCGAATCGCCTTGAAAGCACATGAAAAGCGGCAAAACGTGGACAATGATGCCCTTGGCCAAAAAGGGCGTATGCGTTTTTTCCTGAATATATTCAGGAAAAAACGCATACGCCCTTTTTGGCCAACCAAGCCACCTGGAAAGGCAAATCAGCGCTCCAAAGAAGTCTCGCTTCCCAGCGGGCAAAAGGGCCATGCGGAAAAAAGTGTCCAAACCAGAAATGCAGGACCGGCCATGGAGAAATGGGAGCCTTGCTACGCTGATGGGCGGGATGTAAATTGCCAACAGCCACTCTGGAGAAGTGTACGGTGTGTCCTGAAATATCTAAAAAACACAGCTTGGAGAGCATAGGGCACTTCCACTCATGGGCGTATAAATTGGGAAAACTAAAAATCAGCAAGACACAGGCACCCCAAAGTTTAGGGCTGCTCTGTTGACAAGAACCCCCACTTCATTACACCTTAAATATCCTAGGAAAGAGAAAAGTGGATAACGAAGTTGTGGTCCTCATGTACAATGGAATATCACTCAGCCGTGAAATCCACCTCATAAGGCTAGTAGCAGCACGATGCGTGGATTTAGGTACGACGATTCTAAGTGAAATAAGTCACACAGAAAAAGACACTTATCATAAGATATCACTTATAGAGGGAATGTAAAAACCGCTACACTTGAACTGAATTACAAAACAGAACAGAGTCACACGTTCAGAAAACACACTATGGCTGCTGAACGGGAAAGGTGAGGTGGGGTGATGCATAAAACAAGGGTTTCAAATTAGCTCAGATACCGTTCCATAAACCCAATATGTAGTAGACAAGACCTACTCCTTGCTCAGTGAACTGGCCTCAACACCCCCTATTCACCGCACAAGAATATATCTGACTAGTAAGAATCTTCAAACCTATGTATTGATATCTCTGTAAGTGAGTCAAGGGGGTGTAAAGCGGCCTAAACACAGCCGTGAAAAGCAGCTAAACCCCATTATAAAAAGAAATTACTTTTCAAAACCCGTGAAACAAAAACAGTGAAAGAGAGAGAAATCCTTCAAAATTCGTTCAGGGGCTGTGATGCAACCTGGATTGACCATATCTAGACCCACAGCTGATTGAGACATAAGGGTGGACACTCTTGGGGCTGAGAGGTTTGGTGAGGTTGCGTGAGCCAACGCAGACCCTTTAAAGTAATACTGCATGGTACCCATTCCATGGGTCCCAAATCTCCAGGTTCAAGGGCATCTTCCTACGTCGAAAACATGCATGAGAAACCCAGAAGATGGTACACCGTGTGATCGGGAAAGGTTTCTAAAACGCACCTCATTTCTCATCTCCTTGTGCTCGGGTTCGCCATTCCAGCCGCTTTACTAGCCATCTCCCTCCTTGGAGAATCAGCACCTTTAACCTCCTGTTCCGTACAGGTTGCAATTTGTCCTGAGGATGAACGGGAAGACGGGGAACCAATGAGAGACTAGCCCTAGGGGTTGGGACAGGCACAGGTCACTCTATTTTCCCATCAGGAAGAAGAATTAACCACAAGCTCAGCCTGCCCCCCAGAACCAGAAGAGGGCCTGAAGCAATCCTGCACTTTTGCGGCCAGCTCCCAAAAAAGCGACTGGAAAAATGGAGCTCAGGGGCACGGCAATTCACAAACCTTCAGAGTTATAAATGATAACTCTCGTCCACAAATATATTGAGGGAAGGCAACGAAGAGGCTTTGAAAGCAAGGCAGAATTGCACGAAACAGATTTCAGGAGGTAGATTCGAATCGCCTTGAAAGCACATGAAAAGCGGCAAAACGTGGACAATGATGCCCTTGGCCACAAAGGGCGTATGCGTTTTTTCCTGAATATATTCAGGAAAAAACGCATACGCCCTTTTTGGCCAACCAAGCCACCTGGAAAGGCAAATCAGCGCTCCAAAGAAGTCTCGCTTCCCAGCGGGCAAAAGGGCCATGCGGAAAAAAGTGTCCAAACCAGAAATGCAGGACCGGCCATGGAGAAATGGGAGCCTTGCTACGCTGATGGGCAGGATGTAAATTGCCAACAGCCACTCTGGAGAAGTGTACGGTGTGTCCTGAAACATCTAAAAAACACAGCTTGGAGAGCATAGGGCACTTCCACGCATGGGCGTATAAATTGGGAAAACTAAAAATCAGCAAGACACAGGCACCCCAAAGTTTAGGGCTGCTCTGTTGACAAGAACCCCCACTTCATTACACCTTAAATATCCTAGGAAAGAGAAAAGTGGATAACGAAGTTGTGGTCCTCATGTACAATGGAATATCACTCAGCCGTGAAATCCACCTCATAAGGCTAGTAGCAGCACGATGAGTGGATTTAGGTACGACGATTCTAAGTGAAATAAGTCACACAGAAAAAGACACTTATCATAAGATATCACTTATAGAGGGAATGTAAAAACCGCTACACTTGAACTGAATTACAAAACAGAACAGAGTCACACGTTCAGAAAACACACTATGGCTGCTGAACGGGAAAGGTGAGGTGGGGTGATGCATAAAACAAGGGTTTCAAATTAGCTCAGATACCGTTCCATAAACCCAATATGTAGTAGACAAGACCTACTCCTTGCTCAGTGAACTGGCCTCAACACCCCCTATTCACCGCACAAGAATATATCTGACTAGTAAGAATCTTCAAACCTATGTATTGATATCTCTCTGTAAGGGAGTCAAGGGGGTGTAAAGAGCCCTAAACACAGCCGTGAAAAGCAGCTAAACCCCATTATAAAAAGAAATTACTTTTCAAAACCCGTGAAACAAAGACAGTGAAAGAGAGAGAAATTCTTACAAAATTCGTTCAGGGGCTGTGATGCAACCTGGATTGACCATATCTAGACCCACAGCTGATTGAGACATAAGGGTGGACACTCTTGGGGCTGAGAGGTTTGGTGAGGTTGCGTGAGCCAACGCACACCCTTTAAAGTAATACTGCATGGTACCCATCCCATGGGTCCCAAATCTCCAGGTTCAAGGGCATCTTCCTACGTCGAAAACATGCATGAGAAACCCAGAAGATGGTACACCGTGTGATCGGGAAAGGTTTCTAAAATGCACCTCATTTCTCATCTCCTTGTGCTCGGGTTCGCCATTCCAGCCGCTTTACTAGCCATCTCCCTCCTTGGAGAATCAGAACCTTTAACCTCCTGTTCCGTACAGGTTGCAATTTGTCCTGAGGATGAACGGGAAGAGGGGGAACCAATGAGAGACTAGCTCTAGGGGTTGGGACAGGCACAGGTCACTCTATTTTCCCATCAGGAAAAAGAATTAATCACAAGCTCAGCCTGCCCCCCAGAACCAGAAGAGGGCCTGAAGCAATCCTGCACTTTTGCGGCCAGCTCCCAAAAAAGCGACTGGAAAAATGGAGCTCAGGGGCACTGCAATTCACAAACCTGCAGAGTTATAAATGATAACTCTCGTCCACAAATATATTGAGGGAAGGCAACGAAGAGGCTTTGAAAGCAAGGCAGAATTGCACGAAACAGATTTCAGAAGGTAGATTCGAATCGCCTTGAAAGCACATGAAAAGCGGCAAAACGTGGACAATGATGCCCTTGGCCAAAAAGGGCGTATGCGTTTTTTCCTGAATATATTCAGGAAAAAACGCATACGCCCTTTTTGGCCAACCAAGCCACCTGGAAAGGCAAATCAGCGCTCCAAAGAAGTCTCGCTTCCCAGCGGGCAAAAGGGCCATGCGGAAAAAAGTGTCCAAACCAGAAATGCAGGACCGGCCATGGAGAAAGGGGAGCCTTGCTACGCTGATGGGCGGGATGTAAATTGCCAACAGCCACTCTGGAGAAGTGTACGGTGTGTCCTGAAACATCTAAAAAACACAGCTTGGAGAGCATAGGGCACTTCCACTCATGGGCGTATAAATTGGGAAAACTAAAAATCAGCAAGACACAGGCACCCCAAAGTTTAGGGCTGCTCTGTTGACAAGAACCCCCACTTCATTACACCTTAAATATCCTAGGAAAGAGAAAAGTGGATAACGAAGTTGTGGTCCTCATGTACAATGGAATATCACTCAGCCGTGAAATCCACCTCATAAGGCTAGTAGCAGCACGATGAGTGGATTTAGGTACGACGATTCTAAGTGAAATAAGTCACACAGAAAAAGACACTTATCATAAGATATCACTTATAGAGGGAATGTAAAAACCGCTACACTTGAACTGAATTACAAAACAGAACAGAGTCACACGTTCAGAAAACACACTATGGCTACTGAACGGGAAAGGTGAGGTGGGGTGATGCATAAAACAAGGGTTTCAAATTAGCTCAGATACCGTTCCATAAACCCAATATGTAGTAGACAAGACCTACTCCTTGCTTAGTGAACTGGCCTCAACACCCCCTATTCACCGCACAAGAATATATCTGACTAGTAAGAATCTTCACACCTATGTATTGATATCTCTCTGTAAGTGAGTCAAGGGGGTGTAAAGCGGCATAAACACAGCCGTGAAAAGCAGCTAAACCCCATTATAAAAAGAAATTACTTTTCAAAACCCGTGAAACAAAAACAGTGAAAGAGAGAGAAATCCTTCAAAATTCGTTCAGGGGCTGTGATGAAACCTGGATTGACCATATCTAGACCCACAGCTGATTGAGACATAAGGGTGGACACTCTTGGGGCTGAGAGGTTTGGTGAGGTTGCGTGAGCCAACGCAGACCCTTTAAAGTAATACTGCATGGTACCCATCCCATGGGTCCCAAATCTCCAGGTTCAAGGGCATCTTCCTACTTCGAAAACATGCATGAGAAACCCAGAAAATGGTACACCGTGTGATCGGGAAAGGTTTCTAAAACGCACCTCATTTCTCATCTCCTTGTGCTCGGGTTCGCCATTCCAGCCGCTTTACTAGCCATCTCCCTCCTTGGAGAATCAGCACCTTTAACCTCCTGTTCCGTACAGGTTGCAATTTGTCCTGAGGATGAACGGAAAGACGGGGAACCAATGAGAGACTAGCCCTAGGGGTTGGGACAGGCACAGGTCACTCTATTTTCCCATCAGGAAGAAGAATTAACCACAAGCTCAGCCTGCCCCCCAGAACCAGAAGAGGGCCTGAAGCAATCCTGCACTTTTGCGGCCAGCTCCCAAAAAAGCGACTGGAAAAATGGAGCTCAGGGGCACGGCAATTCACAAACCTGCAGAGTTATAAATGATAACTCTCGTCCACAAATATATTGAGGGAAGGCAACGAAGAGGCTTTGAAAGCAAGGCAGAATGGCACGAAACAGATTTCAGGAGGTAGATTCGAATCGCCTTGAAAGCACATGAAAAGCGGCAAAACGTGGACAATGATGCCCTTGGCCAAAAAGGGCGTATGCGTTTTTTCCTGAATATATTCAGGAAAAAACGCATACGCCCTTTTTGGCCAACCAAGCCACCTGGAAAGGCAAATCAGCGCTCCAAAGAAGTCTCGCTTCCCAGCGGGCAAAAGGGCCATGCGGAAAAAAGTGTCCAAACCAGAAATGCAGGACCGGCCATGGAGAAAGGGGAGCCTTGCTACGCTGATGGGCGGGATGTAAATTGCCAACAGCCACTCTGGAGAAGTGTACGGTGTGTCCTGAAACATCTAAAAAACACAGCTTGGAGAGAATAGGGCACTTCCACTCATGGGCGTATAAATTGGGAAAACTAAAAATCAGCAAGACACAGGCACCCCAAAGTTTAGGGCTGCTCTGTTGACAAGAACCCCCACTTCATTACACCTTAAATATCCTAGGAAAGAGAAAAGTGGATAACGAAGTTGTGGTCCTCATGTACAATGGAATATCACTCAGCCGTGAAATCCACGTCATAAGGCTAGTAGCAGCACGATGAGTGGATTTAGGTACGACGATTCTAAGTGAAATAAGTCACACAGAAAAAGACACTTATCATAAGATATCACTTATAGAGGGAATGTAAAAACCGCTACACTTGAACTGAATTACAAAACAGAACAGAGTCACACGTTCAGAAAACACACTATGGCTGCTGAACGGGAAAGGTGAGGTGGGGTGATGCATAAAACAAGGGTTTCAAATTAGCTCAGATACCGTTCCATAAACCCAATATGTAGTAGACAAGACCTACTCCTTGTTCAGTGAACTGGCCTCAACACCCCCTATTCACCGCACAAGAATATATCTGACTAGTAAGAATCTTCAAACCTATGTATTGATATCTCTCTGTAAGTGAGTCAAGGGGTTGTAAAGCGGCATAAACACAGCCGTGAAAAGCAGCTAAACCCCATTATAAAAAGAAATGACTTTTCAAAACCCGTGAAACAAAGACAGTGAAAGAGAGAGAAATTCTTACAAAATTCATTCAGGGGCTGTGATGCAACCTGGATTGACCATATCTAGACCCACAGCTGATTGAGACATAAGGGTGGACACTCTTGGGGCTGAGAGGTTTGGTGAGGTTGCGTGAGCCAACACAGACCCTTTAAAGTAATACTGCATGGTACCCATCCCATGGGTCCCAAATCTCCAGGTTCAAGGGCATCTTCCTACGTCGAAAACATGCATGAGAAACCCAGAAGATGGTACACCGTGTGATCGGGAAAGGTTTCTAAAACGCACCTCATTTCTCATCTCCTTGTGCTCGGGTTCGCCATTGCAGCCGCTTTACTAGCCATCTCCCACCTTGGAGAATCAGCACCTTTAACCTCCTGTTCCATACAGGTTGCAATTTGTCCTGAGGATGAACGGGAAGAGGGGGAACCAATGAGAGACTAGCTCTAGGGGTTGGGACAGGCACAGGTCACTCTATTTTCCCATCAGGAAGAAGAATTAACCACAAGCTCAGCCTGCCCCCCAGAACCAGAAGAGGGCCTGAAGCAATCCTGCACTTTTGCGGCCAGCTCCCAAAAAAGCGACTGGAAAAATGGAGCTCAGGGGCACTGCAATTCACAAACCTGCAGAGTTATAAATGATAACTCTCGTCCACAAATATATTGAGGGAAGGCAACGAAGAGGCTTTGAAAGCAAGGCAGAATTGCACGAAACAGATTTCAGAAGGTAGATTCGAATCGCCTTGAAAGCACATGAAAAGCGGCAAAACGTGGACAATGATGCCCTTGGCCAAAAAGGGCGTATGCGTTTTTTCCTGAATATATTCAGGAAAAAACGCATACGCCCTTTTTGGCCAACCAAGCCACCTGGAAAGGCAAATCAGCGCTCCAAAGAAGTCTCGCTTCCCAGCGGGCAAAAGGGCCATGCGGAAAAAAGTGTCCAAACCAGAAATGCAGGACCGGCCATGGAGAAATGGGAGCCTTGCTACGCTGATGGGCGGGATGTAAATTGCCAACAGCCACTCTGGAGAAGTGTACGGTGTGTCCTGAAATATCTAAAAAACACAGCTTGGAGAGCATAGGGCACTTCCACTCATGGGCGTATAAATTGGGAAAACTAAAAATCAGCAAGACACAGGCACCCCAAAGTTTAGGGCTGCTCTGTTGACAAGAACCCCCACTTCATTACACCTTAAATATCCTAGGAAAGAGAAAAGTGGATAACGAAGTTGTGGTCCTCATGTACAATGGAATATCACTCAGCCGTGAAATCCACCTCATAAGGCTAGTAGCAGCACGATGCGTGGATTTAGGTACGACGATTCTAAGTGAAATAAGTCACACAGAAAAAGACACTTATCATAAGATATCACTTATAGAGGGAATGTAAAAACCGCTACACTTGAACTGAATTACAAAACAGAACAGAGTCACACGTTCAGAAAACACACTATGGCTGCTGAACGGGAAAGGTGAGGTGGGGTGATGCATAAAACAAGGGTTTCAAATTAGCTCAGATACCGTTCCATAAACCCAATATGTAGTAGACAAGACCTACTCCTTGCTCAGTGAACTGGCCTCAACACCCCCTATTCACCGCACAAGAATATATCTGACTAGTAAGAATCTTCAAACCTATGTATTGATATCTCTGTAAGTGAGTCAAGGGGGTGTAAACCGGCCTAAACACAGCCGTGAAAAGCAGCTAAACCCCATTATAAAAAGAAATTACTTTTCAAAACCCGTGAAACAAAAACAGTGAAAGAGAGAGAAATCCTTCAAAATTCGTTCAGGGGCTGTGATGCAACCTGGATTGACCATATCTAGACCCACAGCTGATTGAGACATAAGGGTGGACACTCTTGGGGCTGAGAGGTTTGGTGAGGTTGCGTGAGCCAACGCAGACCCTTTAAAGTAATACTGCATGGTACCCATTCCATGGGTCCCAAATCTCCAGGTTCAAGGGCATCTTCCTACGTCGAAAACATGCATGAGAAACCCAGAAGATGGTACACCGTGTGATCGGGAAAGGTTTCTGAAACGCACCTCATTTCTCATCTCCTTGTGCTCGGGTTCGCCATTCCAGCCGCTTTACTAGCCATCTCCCTCCTTGGAGAATCAGCACCTTTAACCTCCTGTTCCGTACAGGTTGCAATTTGTCCTGAGGATGAACGGGAAGACGGGGAACCAATGAGAGACTAGCCCTAGGGGTTGGGACAGGCACAGGTCACTCTATTTTCCCATCAGGAAGAAGAATTAACCACAAGCTCAGCCTGCCCCCCAGAACCAGAAGAGGGCCTGAAGCAATCCTGCACTTTTGCGGCCAGCTCCCAAAAAAGCGACTGGAAAAATGGAGCTCAGGGGCACGGCAATTCACAAACCTTCAGAGTTATAAATGATAACTCTCGTCCACAAATATATTGAGGGAAGGCAACGAAGAGGCTTTGAAAGCAAGGCAGAATTGCACGAAACAGATTTCAGGAGGTAGATTCGAATCGCCTTGAAAGCACATGAAAAGCGGCAAAACGTGGACAATGATGCCCTTGGCCACAAAGGGCGTATGCGTTTTTTCCTGAATATATTCAGGAAAAAACGCATACGCCCTTTTTGGCCAACCAAGCCACCTGGAAAGGCAAATCAGCGCTCCAAAGAAGTCTCGCTTCCCAGCGGGCAAAAGGGCCATGCGGAAAAAAGTGTCCAAACCAGAAATGCAGGACCGGCCATGGAGAAATGGGAGCCTTGCTACGCTGATGGGCAGGATGTAAATTGCCAACAGCCACTCTGGAGAAGTGTACGGTGTGTCCTGAAACATCTAAAAAACACAGCTTGGAGAGCATAGGGCACTTCCACGCATGGGCGTATAAATTGGGAAAACTAAAAATCAGCAAGACACAGGCACCCCAAAGTTTAGGGCTGCTCTGTTGACAAGAACCCCCACTTCATTACACCTTAAATATCCTAGGAAAGAGAAAAGTGGATAACGAAGTTGTGGTCCTCATGTACAATGGAATATCACTCAGCCGTGAAATCCACCTCATAAGGCTAGTAGCAGCACGATGCGTGGATTTAGGTACGACGATTCTAAGTGAAATAAGTCACACAGAAAAAGACACTTATCATAAGATATCACTTATAGAGGGAATGTAAAAACCGCTACACTTGAACTGAATTACAAAACAGAACAGAGTCACACGTTCAGAAAACACACTATGGCTGCTGAACGGGAAAGGTGAGGTGGGGTGATGCATAAAACAAGGGTTTCAAATTAGCTCAGATACCGTTCCATAAACCCAATATGTAGTAGACAAGACCTACTCCTTGCTCAGTGAACTGGCCTCAACACCCCCTATTCACCGCACAAGAATATATCTGACTAGTAAGAATCTTCAAACCTATGTATTGATATCTCTGTAAGTGAGTCAAGGGGGTGTAAAGCGGCCTAAACACAGCCGTGAAAAGCAGCTAAACCCCATTATAAAAAGAAATTACTTTTCAAAACCCGTGAAACAAAAACAGTGAAAGAGAGAGAAATCCTTCAAAATTCGTTCAGGGGCTGTGATGCAACCTGGATTGACCATATCTAGACCCACAGCTGATTGAGACATAAGGGTGGACACTCTTGGGGCTGAGAGGTTTGGTGAGGTTGCGTGAGCCAACGCAGACCCTTTAAAGTAATACTGCATGGTACCCATTCCATGGGTCCCAAATCTCCAGGTTCAAGGGCATCTTCCTACGTCGAAAACATGCATGAGAAACCCAGAAGATGGTACACCGTGTGATCGGGAAAGGTTTCTAAAACGCACCTCATTTCTCATCTCCTTGTGCTCGGGTTCGCCATTCCAGCCGCTTTACTAGCCATCTCCCTCCTTGGAGAATCAGCACCTTTAACCTCCTGTTCCGTACAGGTTGCAATTTGTCCTGAGGATGAACGGGAAGACGGGGAACCAATGAGAGACTAGCCCTAGGGGTTGGGACAGGCACAGGTCACTCTATTTTCCCATCAGGAAGAAGAATTAACCACAAGCTCAGCCTGCCCCCCAGAACCAGAAGAGGGCCTGAAGCAATCCTGCACTTTTGCGGCCAGCTCCCAAAAAAGCGACTGGAAAAATGGAGCTCAGGGGCACGGCAATTCACAAACCTTCAGAGTTATAAATGATAACTCTCGTCCACAAATATATTGAGGGAAGGCAACGAAGAGGCTTTGAAAGCAAGGCAGAATTGCACGAAACAGATTTCAGGAGGTAGATTCGAATCGCCTTGAAAGCACATGAAAAGCGGCAAAACGTGGACAATGATGCCCTTGGCCACAAAGGGCGTATGCGTTTTTTCCTGAATATATTCAGGAAAAAACGCATACGCCCTTTTTGGCCAACCAAGCCACCTGGAAAGGCAAATCAGCGCTCCAAAGAAGTCTCGCTTCCCAGCGGGCAAAAGGGCCATGCGGAAAAAAGTGTCCAAACCAGAAATGCAGGACCGGCCATGGAGAAATGGGAGCCTTGCTACGCTGATGGGCAGGATGTAAATTGCCAACAGCCACTCTGGAGAAGTGTACGGTGTGTCCTGAAACATCTAAAAAACACAGCTTGGAGAGCATAGGGCACTTCCACGCATGGGCGTATAAATTGGGAAAACTAAAAATCAGCAAGACACAGGCACCCCAAAGTTTAGGGCTGCTCTGTTGACAAGAACCCCCACTTCATTACACCTTAAATATCCTAGGAAAGAGAAAAGTGGATAACGAAGTTGTGGTCCTCATGTACAATGGAATATCACTCAGCCGTGAAATCCACCTCATAAGGCTAGTAGCAGCACGATGAGTGGATTTAGGTACGACGATTCTAAGTGAAATAAGTCACACAGAAAAAGACACTTATCATAAGATATCACTTATAGAGGGAATGTAAAAACCGCTACACTTGAACTGAATTACAAAACAGAACAGAGTCACACGTTCAGAAAACACACTATGGCTACTGAACGGGAAAGGTGAGGTGGGGTGATGCATAAAACAAGGGTTTCAAATTAGCTCAGATACCGTTCCATAAACCCAATATGTAGTAGACAAGACCTACTCCTTGCTTAGTGAACTGGCCTCAACACCCCCTATTCACCGCACAAGAATATATCTGACTAGTAAGAATCTTCACACCTATGTATTGATATCTCTCTGTAAGTGAGTCAAGGGGGTGTAAAGCGGCATAAACACAGCCGTGAAAAGCAGCTAAACCCCATTATAAAAAGAAATTACTTTTCAAAACCCGTGAAACAAAAACAGTGAAAGAGAGAGAAATCCTTCAAAATTCGTTCAGGGGCTGTGATGAAACCTGGATTGACCATATCTAGACCCACAGCTGATTGAGACATAAGGGTGGACACTCTTGGGGCTGAGAGGTTTGGTGAGGTTGCGTGAGCCAACGCAGACCCTTTAAAGTAATACTGCATGGTACCCATCCCATGGGTCCCAAATCTCCAGGTTCAAGGGCATCTTCCTACTTCGAAAACATGCATGAGAAACCCAGAAAATGGTACACCGTGTGATCGGGAAAGGTTTCTAAAACGCACCTCATTTCTCATCTCCTTGTGCTCGGGTTCGCCATTCCAGCCGCTTTACTAGCCATCTCCCTCCTTGGAGAATCAGCACCTTTAACCTCCTGTTCCGTACAGGTTGCAATTTGTCCTGAGGATGAACGGGAAGACGGGGAACCAATGAGAGACTAGCCCTAGGGGTTGGGACAGGCACAGGTCACTCTATTTTCCCATCAGGAAGAAGAATTAACCACAAGCTCAGCCTGCCCCCCAGAACCAGAAGAGGGCCTGAAGCAATCCTGCACTTTTGCGGCCAGCTCCCAAAAAAGCGACTGGAAAAATGGAGCTCAGGGGCACGGCAATTCACAAACCTGCAGAGTTATAAATGATAACTCTCGTCCACAAATATATTGAGGGAAGGCAACGAAGAGGCTTTGAAAGCAAGGCAGAATTGCACGAAACAGATTTCAGGAGGTAGATTCGAATCGCCTTGAAAGCACATGAAAAGCGGCAAAACGTGGACAATGATGCCCTTGGCCAAAAAGGGCGTATGCGTTTTTTCCTGAATATATTCAGGAAAAAACGCATACGCCCTTTTTGGCCAACCAAGCCACCTGGAAAGGCAAATCAGCGCTCCAAAGAAGTCTCGCTTCCCAGCGGGCAAAAGGGCCATGCGGAAAAAAGTGTCCAAACCAGAAATGCAGGACCGGCCATGGAGAAAGGGGAGCCTTGCTACGCTGATGGGCGGGATGTAAATTGCCAACAGCCACTCTGGAGAAGTGTACGGTGTGTCCTGAAACATCTAAAAAACACAGCTTGGAGAGAATAGGGCACTTCCACTCATGGGCGTATAAATTGGGAAAACTAAAAATCAGCAAGACACAGGCACCCCAAAGTTTAGGGCTGCTCTGTTGACAAGAACCCCCACTTCATTACACCTTAAATATCCTAGGAAAGAGAAAAGTGGATAACGAAGTTGTGGTCCTCATGTACAATGGAATATCACTCAGCCGTGAAATCCACGTCATAAGGCTAGTAGCAGCACGATGAGTGGATTTAGGTACGACGATTCTAAGTGAAATAAGTCACACAGAAAAAGACACTTATCATAAGATATCACTTATAGAGGGAATGTAAAAACCGCTACACTTGAACTGAATTACAAAACAGAACAGAGTCACACGTTCAGAAAACACACTATGGCTGCTGAACGGGAAAGGTGAGGTGGGGTGATGCATAAAACAAGGGTTTCAAATTAGCTCAGATACCGTTCCATAAACCCAATATGTAGTAGACAAGACCTACTCCTTGTTCAGTGAACTGGCCTCAACACCCCCTATTCACCGCACAAGAATATATCTGACTAGTAAGAATCTTCAAACCTATGTATTGATATCTCTCTGTAAGTGAGTCAAGGGGTTGTAAAGCGGCATAAACACAGCCGTGAAAAGCAGCTAAACCCCATTATAAAAAGAAATGACTTTTCAAAACCCGTGAAACAAAGACAGTGAAAGAGAGAGAAATTCTTACAAAATTCATTCAGGGGCTGTGATGCAACCTGGATTGACCATATCTAGACCCACAGCTGATTGAGACATAAGGGTGGACACTCTTGGGGCTGAGAGGTTTGGTGAGGTTGCGTGAGCCAACACAGACCCTTTAAAGTAATACTGCATGGTACCCATCCCATGGGTCCCAAATCTCCAGGTTCAAGGGCATCTTCCTACGTCGAAAACATGCATGAGAAACCCAGAAGATGGTACACCGTGTGATCGGGAAAGGTTTCTAAAACGCACCTCATTTCTCATCTCCTTGTGCTCGGGTTCGCCATTCCAGCCACTTTACTAGCCATCTCCCTCCTTGGAGAATCAGAACCTTTAACCTCCTGTTCCGTACAGGTTGCAATTTGTCCTGAGGATGAACGGGAAGAGGGGGAACCAATGAGAGACTAGCTCTAGGGGTTGGGACAGGCACAGGTCACTCTATTTTCCCATCAGGAAAAAGAATTAATCACAAGCTCAGCCTGCCCCCCAGAACCAGAAGAGGGCCTGAAGCAATCCTGCACTTTTGCGGCCAGCTCCCAAAAAAGCGACTGGAAAAATGGAGCTCAGGGGCACTGCAATTCACAAACCTGCAGAGTTATAAATGATAACTCTCGTCCACAAATATATTGAGGGAAGGCAACGAAGAGGCTTTGAAAGCAAGGCAGAATTGCACGAAACAGATTTCAGAAGGTAGATTCGAATCGCCTTGAAAGCACATGAAAAGCGGCAAAACGTGGACAATGATGCCCTTGGCCAAAAAGGGCGTATGCGTTTTTTCCTGAATATATTCAGGAAAAAACGCATACGCCCTTTTTGGCCAACCAAGCCACCTGGAAAGGCAAATCAGCGCTCCAAAGAAGTCTCGCTTCCCAGCGGGCAAAAGGGCCATGCGGAAAAAAGTGTCCAAACCAGAAATGCAGGACCGGCCATGGAGAAATGGGAGCCTTGCTACGCTGATGGGCGGGATGTAAATTGCCAACAGCCACTCTGGAGAAGTGTACGGTGTGTCCTGAAATATCTAAAAAACACAGCTTGGAGAGCATAGGGCACTTCCACTCATGGGCGTATAAATTGGGAAAACTAAAAATCAGCAAGACACAGGCACCCCAAAGTTTAGGGCTGCTCTGTTGACAAGAACCCCCACTTCATTACACCTTAAATATCCTAGGAAAGAGAAAAGTGGATAACGAAGTTGTGGTCCTCATGTACAATGGAATATCACTCAGCCGTGAAATCCACCTCATAAGGCTAGTAGCAGCACGATGCGTGGATTTAGGTACGACGATTCTAAGTGAAATAAGTCACACAGAAAAAGACACTTATCATAAGATATCACTTATAGAGGGAATGTAAAAACCGCTACACTTGAACTGAATTACAAAACAGAACAGAGTCACACGTTCAGAAAACACACTATGGCTGCTGAACGGGAAAGGTGAGGTGGGGTGATGCATAAAACAAGGGTTTCAAATTAGCTCAGATACCGTTCCATAAACCCAATATGTAGTAGACAAGACCTACTCCTTGCTCAGTGAACTGGCCTCAACACCCCCTATTCACCGCACAAGAATATATCTGACTAGTAAGAATCTTCAAACCTATGTATTGATATCTCTGTAAGTGAGTCAAGGGGGTGTAAAGCGGCCTAAACACAGCCGTGAAAAGCAGCTAAACCCCATTATAAAAAGAAATTACTTTTCAAAACCCGTGAAACAAAAACAGTGAAAGAGAGAGAAATCCTTCAAAATTCGTTCAGGGGCTGTGATGCAACCTGGATTGACCATATCTAGACCCACAGCTGATTGAGACATAAGGGTGGACACTCTTGGGGCTGAGAGGTTTGGTGAGGTTGCGTGAGCCAACGCAGACCCTTTAAAGTAATACTGCATGGTACCCATTCCATGGGTCCCAAATCTCCAGGTTCAAGGGCATCTTCCTACGTCGAAAACATGCATGAGAAACCCAGAAGATGGTACACCGTGTGATCGGGAAAGGTTTCTAAAACGCACCTCATTTCTCATCTCCTTGTGCTCGGGTTCGCCATTCCAGCCGCTTTACTAGCCATCTCCCTCCTTGGAGAATCAGCACCTTTAACCTCCTGTTCCGTACAGGTTGCAATTTGTCCTGAGGATGAACGGGAAGACGGGGAACCAATGAGAGACTAGCCCTAGGGGTTGGGACAGGCACAGGTCACTCTATTTTCCCATCAGGAAGAAGAATTAACCACAAGCTCAGCCTGCCCCCCAGAACCAGAAGAGGGCCTGAAGCAATCCTGCACTTTTGCGGCCAGCTCCCAAAAAAGCGACTGGAAAAATGGAGCTCAGGGGCACGGCAATTCACAAACCTTCAGAGTTATAAATGATAACTCTCGTCCACAAATATATTGAGGGAAGGCAACGAAGAGGCTTTGAAAGCAAGGCAGAATTGCACGAAACAGATTTCAGGAGGTAGATTCGAATCGCCTTGAAAGCACATGAAAAGCGGCAAAACGTGGACAATGATGCCCTTGGCCACAAAGGGCGTATGCGTTTTTTCCTGAATATATTCAGGAAAAAACGCATACGCCCTTTTTGGCCAACCAAGCCACCTGGAAAGGCAAATCAGCGCTCCAAAGAAGTCTCGCTTCCCAGCGGGCAAAAGGGCCATGCGGAAAAAAGTGTCCAAACCAGAAATGCAGGACCGGCCATGGAGAAATGGGAGCCTTGCTACGCTGATGGGCAGGATGTAAATTGCCAACAGCCACTCTGGAGAAGTGTACGGTGTGTCCTGAAACATCTAAAAAACACAGCTTGGAGAGCATAGGGCACTTCCACGCATGGGCGTATAAATTGGGAAAACTAAAAATCAGCAAGACACAGGCACCCCAAAGTTTAGGGCTGCTCTGTTGACAAGAACCCCCACTTCATTACACCTTAAATATCCTAGGAAAGAGAAAAGTGGATAACGAAGTTGTGGTCCTCATGTACAATGGAATATCACTCAGCCGTGAAATCCACCTCATAAGGCTAGTAGCAGCACGATGCGTGGATTTAGGTACGACGATTCTAAGTGAAATAAGTCACACAGAAAAAGACACTTATCATAAGATATCACTTATAGAGGGAATGTAAAAACCGCTACACTTGAACGGAATTACAAAACAGAACAGAGTCACACGTTCAGAAAACACACTATGGCTGCTGAACGGGAAAGGTGAGGTGGGGTGATGCATAAAACAAGGGTTTCAAATTAGCTCAGATACCGTTCCATAAACCCAATATGTAGTAGACAAGACCTACTCCTTGCTCAGTGAACTGGCCTCAACACCCCCTATTCACCGCACAAGAATATATCTGACTAGTAAGAATCTTCAAACCTATGTATTGATATCTCTGTAAGTGAGTCAAGGGGGTGTAAAGCGGCCTAAACACAGCCGTGAAAAGCAGCTAAACCCCATTATAAAAAGAAATTACTTTTCAAAACCCGTGAAACAAAAACAGTGAAAGAGAGAGAAATCCTTCAAAATTCGTTCAGGGGCTGTGATGCAACCTGGATTGACCATATCTAGACCCACAGCTGATTGAGACATAAGGGTGGACACTCTTGGGGCTGAGAGGTTTGGTGAGGTTGCGTGAGCCAACGCAGACCCTTTAAAGTAATACTGCATGGTACCCATTCCATGGGTCCCAAATCTCCAGGTTCAAGGGCATCTTCCTACGTCGAAAACATGCATGAGAAACCCAGAAGATGGTACACCGTGTGATCGGGAAAGGTTTCTAAAACGCACCTCATTTCTCATCTCCTTGTGCTCGGGTTCGCCATTCCAGCCGCTTTACTAGCCATCTCCCTCCTTGGAGAATCAGCACCTTTAACCTCCTGTTCCGTACAGGTTGCAATTTGTCCTGAGGATGAACGGGAAGACGGGGAACCAATGAGAGACTAGCCCTAGGGGTTGGGACAGGCACAGGTCACTCTATTTTCCCATCAGGAAGAAGAATTAACCACAAGCTCAGCCTGCCCCCCAGAACCAGAAGAGGGCCTGAAGCAATCCTGCACTTTTGCGGCCAGCTCCCAAAAAAGCGACTGGAAAAATGGAGCTCAGGGGCACGGCAATTCACAAACCTTCAGAGTTATAAATGATAACTCTCGTCCACAAATATATTGAGGGAAGGCAACGAAGAGGCTTTGAAAGCAAGGCAGAATTGCACGAAACAGATTTCAGGAGGTAGATTCGAATCGCCTTGAAAGCACATGAAAAGCGGCAAAACGTGGACAATGATGCCCTTGGCCACAAAGGGCGTATGCGTTTTTTCCTGAATATATTCAGGAAAAAACGCATACGCCCTTTTTGGCCAACCAAGCCACCTGGAAAGGCAAATCAGCGCTCCAAAGAAGTCTCGCTTCCCAGCGGGCAAAAGGGCCATGCGGAAAAAAGTGTCCAAACCAGAAATGCAGGACCGGCCATGGAGAAATGGGAGCCTTGCTACGCTGATGGGCAGGATGTAAATTGCCAACAGCCACTCTGGAGAAGTGTACGGTGTGTCCTGAAACATCTAAAAAACACAGCTTGGAGAGCATAGGGCACTTCCACGCATAGGCGTATAAATTGGGAAAACTAAAAATCAGCAAGACACAGGCACCCCAAAGTTTAGGGCTGCTCTGTTGACAAGAACCCCCACTTCATTACACCTTAAATATCCTAGGAAAGAGAAAAGTGGATAACGAAGTTGTGGTCCTCATGTACAATGGAATATCACTCAGCCGTGAAATCCACCTCATAAGGCTAGTAGCAGCACGATGAGTGGATTTAGGTACGACGATTCTAAGTGAAATAAGTCACACAGAAAAAGACACTTATCATAAGATATCACTTATAGAGGGAATGTAAAAACCGCTACACTTGAACTGAATTACAAAACAGAACAGAGTCACACGTTCAGAAAACACACTATGGCTGCTGAACGGGAAAGGTGAGGTGGGGTGATGCATAAAACAAGGGTTTCAAATTAGCTCAGATACCGTTCCATAAACCCAATATGTAGTAGACAAGACCTACTCCTTGCTCAGTGAACTGGCCTCAACACCCCCTATTCACCGCACAAGAATATATCTGACTAGTAAGAATCTTCAAACCTATGTATTGATATCTCTCTGTAAGGGAGTCAAGGGGGTGTAAAGAGCCCTAAACACAGCCGTGAAAAGCAGCTAAACCCCATTATAAAAAGAAATTACTTTTCAAAACTCGTGAAACAAAGACAGTGAAAGAGAGAGAAATTCTTACAAAATTCGTTCAGGGGCTGTGATGCAACCTGGATTGACCATATCTAGACCCACAGCTGATTGAGACATAAGGGTGGACACTCTTGGGGCTGAGAGGTTTGGTGAGGTTGCGTGAGCCAACGCACACCCTTTAAAGTAATACTGCATGGTACCCATCCCATGGGTCCCAAATCTCCAGGTTCAAGGGCATCTTCCTACGTCGAAAACATGCATGAGAAACCCAGAAGATGGTACACCGTGTGATCGGGAAAGGTTTCTAAAACGCACCTCATTTCTCATCTCCTTGTGCTCGGGTTCGCCATTCCAGCCGCTTTACTAGCCATCTCCCTCCTTGGAGAATCAGAACCTTTAAACTCCTGTTCCGTACAGGTTGCAATTTGTCCTGAGGATGAACGGGAAGAGGGGGAACCAATGAGAGACTAGCTCTAGGGGTTGGGACAGGCACAGGTCACTCTATTTTCCCATCAGGAAAAAGAATTAATCACAAGCTCAGCCTGCCCCCCAGAACCAGAAGAGGGCCTGAAGCAATCCTGCACTTTTGCGGCCAGCTCCCAAAAAAGCGACTGGAAAAATGGAGCTCAGGGGCACTGCAATTCACAAACCTGCAGAGTTATAAATGATAACTCTCGTCCACAAATATATTGAGGGAAGGCAACGAAGAGGCTTTGAAAGCAAGGCAGAATTGCACGAAACAGATTTCAGAAGGTAGATTCGAATCGCCTTGAAAGCACATGAAAAGCGGCAAAACGTGGACAATGATGCCCTTGGCCAAAAAGGGCGTATGCGTTTTTTCCTGAATATATTCAGGAAAAAACGCATACGCCCTTTTTGGCCAACCAAGCCACCTGGAAAGGCAAATCAGCGCTCCAAAGAAGTCTCGCTTCCCAGCGGGCAAAAGGGCCATGCGGAAAAAAGTGTCCAAACCAGAAATGCAGGACCGGCCATGGAGAAATGGGAGCCTTGCTACGCTGATGGGCGGGATGTAAATTGCCAACAGCCACTCTGGAGAAGTGTACGGTGTGTCCTGAAACATCTAAAAAACACAGCTTGGAGAGCATAGGGCACTTCCACTCATGGGCGTATAAATTGGGAAAACTAAAAATCAGCAAGACACAGGCACCCCAAAGTTTAGGGCTGCTCTGTTGACAAGAACCCCCACTTCATTACACCTTAAATATCCTAGGAAAGAGAAAAGTGGATAACGAAGTTGTGGTCCTCATGTACAATGGAATATCACTCAGCCGTGAAATCCACCTCATAAGGCTAGTAGCAGCACGATGAGTGGATTTAGGTACGACGATTCTAAGTGAAATAAGTCACACAGAAAAAGACACTTATCATAAGATATCACTTATAGAGGGAATGTAAAAACCGCTACACTTGAACTGAATTACAAAACAGAACAGAGTCACACGTTCAGAAAACACACTATGGCTACTGAACGGGAAAGGTGAGGTGGGGTGATGCATAAAACAAGGGTTTCAAATTAGCTCAGATACCGTTCCATAAACCCAATATGTAGTAGACAAGACCTACTCCTTGCTTAGTGAACTGGCCTCAACACCCCCTATTCACCGCACAAGAATATATCTGACTAGTAAGAATCTTCACACCTATGTATTGATATCTCTCTGTAAGTGAGTCAAGGGGGTGTAAAGCGGCATAAACACAGCCGTGAAAAGCAGCTAAACCCCATTATAAAAAGAAATTACTTTTCAAAACCCGTGAAACAAAAACAGTGAAAGAGAGAGAAATCCTTCAAAATTCGTTCAGGGGCTGTGATGAAACCTGGATTGACCATATCTAGACCCACAGCTGATTGAGACATAAGGGTGGACACTCTTGGGGCTGAGAGGTTTGGTGAGGTTGCGTGAGCCAACGCAGACCCTTTAAAGTAATACTGCATGGTACCCATCCCATGGGTCCCAAATCTCCAGGTTCAAGGGCATCTTCCTACTTCGAAAACATGCATGAGAAACCCAGAAAATGGTACACCGTGTGATCGGGAAAGGTTTCTAAAACGCACCTCATTTCTCATCTCCTTGTGCTCGGGTTCGCCATTCCAGCCGCTTTACTAGCCATCTCCCTCCTTGGAGAATCAGCACCTTTAACCTCCTGTTCCGTACAGGTTGCAATTTGTCCTGAGGATGAACGGGAAGACGGGGAACCAATGAGAGACTAGCCCTAGGGGTTGGGACAGGCACAGGTCACTCTATTTTCCCATCAGGAAGAAGAATTAACCACAAGCTCAGCCTGCCCCCCAGAACCAGAAGAGGGCCTGAAGCAATCCTGCACTTTTGCGGCCAGCTCCCAAAAAAGCGACTGGAAAAATGGAGCTCAGGGGCACGGCAATTCACAAACCTGCAGAGTTATAAATGATAACTCTCGTCCACAAATATATTGAGGGAAGGCAACGAAGAGGATTTGAAAGCAAGGCAGAATTGCAGGAAACAGATTTCAGGAGGTAGATTCGAATCGCCTTGAAAGCACATGAAAAGCGGCAAAACGTGGACAATGATGCCCTTGGCCAAAAAGGGCGTATGCGTTTTTTCCTGAATATATTCAGGAAAAAACGCATACGCCCTTTTTGGCCAACCAAGCCACCTGGAAAGGCAAATCAGCGCTCCAAAGAAGTCTCGCTTCCCAGCGGGCAAAAGGGCCATGCGGAAAAAAGTGTCCAAACCAGAAATGCAGGACCGGCCATGGAGAAAGGGGAGCCTTGCTACGCTGATGGGCGGGATGTAAATTGCCAACAGCCACTCTGGAGAAGTGTACGGTGTGTCCTGAAACATCTAAAAAACACAGCTTGGAGAGAATAGGGCACTTCCACTCATGGGCGTATAAATTGGGAAAACTAAAAATCAGCAAGACACAGGCACCCCAAAGTTTAGGGCTGCTCTGTTGACAAGAACCCCCACTTCATTACACCTTAAATATCCTAGGAAAGAGAAAAGTGGATAACGAAGTTGTGGTCCTCATGTACAATGGAATATCACTCAGCCGTGAAATCCACGTCATAAGGCTAGTAGCAGCACGATGAGTGGATTTAGGTACGACGATTCTAAGTGAAATAAGTCACACAGAAAAAGACACTTATCATAAGATATCACTTATAGAGGGAATGTAAAAACCGCTACACTTGAACTGAATTACAAAACAGAACAGAGTCACACGTTCAGAAAACACACTATGGCTGCTGAACGGGAAAGGTGAGGTGGGGTGATGCATAAAACAAGGGTTTCAAATTAGCTCAGATACCGTTCCATAAACCCAATATGTAGTAGACAAGACCTACTCCTTGCTCAGTGAACTGGCCTCAACACCCCCTATTCACCGCACAAGAATATATCTGACTAGTAAGAATCTTCAAACCTATGTATTGATATCTCTGTAAGTGAGTCAAGGGGGTGTAAAGCGGCCTAAACACAGCCGTGAAAAGCAGCTAAACCCCATTATAAAAAGAAATTACTTTTCAAAACCCGTGAAACAAAAACAGTGAAAGAGAGAGAAATCCTTCAAAATTCGTTCAGGGGCTGTGATGCAACCTGGATTGACCATATCTAGACCCACAGCTGATTGAGACATAAGGGTGGACACTCTTGGGGCTGAGAGGTTTGGTGAGGTTGCGTGAGCCAACGCAGACCCTTTAAAGTAATACTGCATGGTACCCATTCCATGGGTCCCAAATCTCCAGGTTCAAGGGCATCTTCCTACGTCGAAAACATGCATGAGAAACCCAGAAGATGGTACACCGTGTGATCGGGAAAGGTTTCTAAAACGCACCTCATTTCTCATCTCCTTGTGCTCGGGTTCGCCATTCCAGCCGCTTTACTAGCCATCTCCCTCCTTGGAGAATCAGCCCCTTTAACCTCCTGTTCCGTACAGGTTGCAATTTGTCCTGAGGATGAACGGGAAGACGGGGAACCAATGAGAGACTAGCCCTAGGGGTTGGGACAGGCACAGGTCACTCTATTTTCCCATCAGGAAGAAGAATTAACCACAAGCTCAGCCTGCCCCCCAGAACCAGAAGAGGGCCTGAAGCAATCCTGCACTTTTGCGGCCAGCTCCCAAAAAAGCGACTGGAAAAATGGAGCTCAGGGGCACGGCAATTCACAAACCTTCAGAGTTATAAATGATAACTCTCGTCCACAAATATATTGAGGGAAGGCAACGAAGAGGCTTTGAAAGCAAGGCAGAATTGCACGAAACAGATTTCAGGAGGTAGATTCGAATCGCCTTGAAAGCACATGAAAAGCGGCAAAACGTGGACAATGATGCCCTTGGCCACAAAGGGCGTATGCGTTTTTTCCTGAATATATTCAGGAAAAAACGCATACGCCCTTTTTGGCCAACCAAGCCACCTGGAAAGGCAAATCAGCGCTCCAAAGAAGTCTCGCTTCCCAGCGGGCAAAAGGGCCATGCGGAAAAAAGTGTCCAAACCAGAAATGCAGGACCGGCCATGGAGAAATGGGAGCCTTGCTACGCTGATGGGCAGGATGTAAATTGCCAACAGCCACTCTGGAGAAGTGTACGGTGTGTCCTGAAACATCTAAAAAACACAGCTTGGAGAGCATAGGGCACTTCCACGCATGGGCGTATAAATTGGGAAAACTAAAAATCAGCAAGACACAGGCACCCCAAAGTTTAGGGCTGCTCTGTTGACAAGAACCCCCACTTCATTACACCTTAAATATCCTAGGAAAGAGAAAAGTGGATAACGAAGTTGTGGTCCTCATGTACAATGGAATATCACTCAGCCGTGAAATCCACCTCTTAAGGCTAGTAGCAGCACGATGCGTGGATTTAGGTACGACGATTCTAAGTGAAATAAGTCACACAGAAAAAGACACTTATCATAAGATATCACTTATAGAGGGAATGTAAAAACCGCTACACTTGAACTGAATTACAAAACAGAACAGAGTCACACGTTCAGAAAACACACTATGGCTGCTGAACGGGAAAGGTGAGGTGGGGTGATGCATAAAACAAGGGTTTCAAATTAGCTCAGATACCGTTCCATAAACCCAATATGTAGTAGACAAGACCTACTCCTTGCTCAGTGAACTGGCCTCAACACCCCCTATTCACCGCACAAGAATATATCTGACTAGTAAGAATCTTCAAACCTATGTATTGATATCTCTGTAAGTGAGTTAAGGGGGTGTAAAGCGGCCTAAACACAGCCGTGAAAAGCAGCTAAACCCCATTATAAAAAGAAATTACTTTTCAAAACCCGTGAAACAAAAACAGTGAAAGAGAGAGAAATCCTTCAAAATTCGTTCAGGGGCTGTGATGCAACCTGGATTGACCATATCTAGACCCACAGCTGATTGAGACATAAGGGTGGACACTCTTGGGGCTGAGAGGTTTGGTGAGGTTGCGTGAGCCAACGCAGACCCTTTAAAGTAATACTGCATGGTACCCATTCCATGGGTCCCAAATCTCCAGGTTCAAGGGCATCTTCCTACGTCGAAAACATGCATGAGAAACCCAGAAGATGGTACACCGTGTGATCGGGAAAGGTTTCTAAAACGCACCTCATTTCTCATCTCCTTGTGCTCGGGTTCGCCATTCCAGCCGCTTTACTAGCCATCTCCCTCCTTGGAGAATCAGCACCTTTAACCTCCTGTTCCGTACAGGTTGCAATTTGTCCTGAGGATGAACGGGAAGACGGGGAACCAATGAGAGACTAGCCCTAGGGGTTGGGACAGGCACAGGTCACTCTATTTTCCCATCAGGAAGAAGAATTAACCACAAGCTCAGCCTGCCCCCCAGAACCAGAAGAGGGCCTGAAGCAATCCTGCACTTTTGCGGCCAGCTCCCAAAAAAGCGACTGGAAAAATGGAGCTCAGGGGCACGGCAATTCACAAACCTTCAGAGTTATAAATGATAACTCTCGTCCACAAATATATTGAGGGAAGGCAACGAAGAGGCTTTGAAAGCAAGGCAGAATTGCACGAAACAGATTTCAGGAGGTAGATTCGAATCGCCTTGAAAGCACATGAAAAGCGGCAAAACGTGGACAATGATGCCCTTGGCCACAAAGGGCGTATGCGTTTTTTCCTGAATATATTCAGGAAAAAACGCATACGCCCTTTTTGGCCAACCAAGCCACCTGGAAAGGCAAATCAGCGCTCCAAAGAAGTCTCGCTTCCCAGCGGGCAAAAGGGCCATGCGGAAAAAAGTGTCCAAACCAGAAATGCAGGACCGGCCATGGAGAAATGGGAGCCTTGCTACGCTGATGGGCAGGATGTAAATTGCCAACAGCCACTCTGGAGAAGTGTACGGTGTGTCCTGAAACATCTAAAAAACACAGCTTGGAGAGCATAGGGCACTTCCACGCATGGGCGTATAAATTGGGAAAACTAAAAATCAGCAAGACACAGGCACCCCAAAGTTTAGGGCTGCTCTGTTGACAAGAACCCCCACTTCATTACACCTTAAATATCCTAGGAAAGAGAAAAGTGGATAACGAAGTTGTGGTCCTCATGTACAATGGAATATCACTCAGCCGTGAAATCCACCTCATAAGGCTAGTAGCAGCACGATGAGTGGATTTAGGTACGACGATTCTAAGTGAAATAAGTCACACAGAAAAAGACACTTATCATAAGATATCACTTATAGAGGGAATGTAAAAACCGCTACACTTGAACTGAATTATAAAACAGAACAGAGTCACACGTTCAGAAAACACACTATGGCTGCTGAACGGGAAAGGTGAGGTGGGGTGATGCATAAAACAAGGGTTTCAAATTAGCTCAGATACCGTTCCATAAACCCAATATGTAGTAGACAAGACCTACTCCTTGCTCAGTGAACTGGCCTCAACACCCCCTATTCACCGCACAAGAATATATCTGACTAGTAAGAATCTTCAAACCTATGTATTGATATCTCTCTGTAAGGGAGTCAAGGGGGTGTAAAGAGCCCTAAACACAGCCGTGAAAAGCAGCTAAACCCCATTATAAAAAGAAATTACTTTTCAAAACCCGTGAAACAAAGACAGTGAAAGAGAGAGAAATTCTTACAAAATTCGTTCAGGGGCTGTGATGCAACCTGGATTGACCATATCTAGACCCACAGCTGATTGAGACATAAGGGTGGACACTCTTGGGGCTGAGAGGTTTGGTGAGGTTGCGTGAGCCAACGCACACCCTTTAAAGTAATACTGCATGGTACCCATCCCATGGGTCCCAAATCTCCAGGTTCAAGGGCATCTTCCTACGTCGAAAACATGCATGAGAAACCCAGAAGATGGTACACCGTGTGATCGGGAAAGGTTTCTAAAACGCACCTCATTTCTCATCTCCTTGTGCTCGGGTTCGCCATTCCAGCCGCTTTACTAGCCATCTCCCTCCTTGGAGAATCAGAACCTTTAAACTCCTGTTCCGTACAGGTTGCAATTTGTCCTGAGGATGAACGGGAAGAGGGGGAACCAATGAGAGACTAGCTCTAGGGGTTGGGACAGGCACAGGTCACTCTATTTTCCCATCAGGAAAAAGAATTAATCACAAGCTCAGCCTGCCCCCCAGAACCAGAAGAGGGCCTGAAGCAATCCTGCACTTTTGCGGCCAGCTCCCAAAAAAGCGACTGGAAAAATGGAGCTCAGGGGCACTGCAATTCACAAACCTGCAGAGTTATAAATGATAACTCTCGTCCACAAATATATTGAGGGAAGGCAACGAAGAGGCTTTGAAAGCAAGGCAGAATTGCACGAAACAGATTTCAGAAGGTAGATTCGAATCGCCTTGAAAGCACATGAAAAGCGGCAAAACGTGGACAATGATGCCCTTGGCCAAAAAGGGCGTATGCGTTTTTTCCTGAATATATTCAGGAAAAAACGCATACGCCCTTTTTGGCCAACCAAGCCACCTGGAAAGGCAAATCAGCGCTCCAAAGAAGTCTCGCTTCCCAGCGGGCAAAAGGGCCATGCGGAAAAAAGTGTCCAAACCAGAAATGCAGGACCGGCCATGGAGAAATGGGAGCCTTGCTACGCTGATGGGCGGGATGTAAATTGCCAACAGCCACTCTGGAGAAGTGTACGGTGTGTCCTGAAACATCTAAAAAACACAGCTTGGAGAGCATAGGGCACTTCCACTCATGGGCGTATAAATTGGGAAAACTAAAAATCAGCAAGACACAGGCACCCCAAAGTTTAGGGCTGCTCTGTTGACAAGAACCCCCACTTCATTACACCTTAAATATCCTAGGAAAGAGAAAAGTGGATAACGAAGTTGTGGTCCTCATGTACAATGGAATATCACTCAGCCGTGAAATCCACCTCATAAGGCTAGTAGCAGCACGATGAGTGGATTTAGGTACGACGATTCTAAGTGAAATAAGTCACACAGAAAAAGACACTTATCATAAGATATCACTTATAGAGGGAATGTAAAAACCGCTACACTTGAACTGAATTACAAAACAGAACAGAGTCACACGTTCAGAAAACACACTATGGCTACTGAACGGGAAAGGTGAGGTGGGGTGATGCATAAAACAAGGGTTTCAAATTAGCTCAGATACCGTTCCATAAACCCAATATGTAGTAGACAAGACCTACTCCTTGCTTAGTGAACTGGCCTCAACACCCCCTATTCACCGCACAAGAATATATCTGACTAGTAAGAATCTTCACACCTATGTATTGATATCTCTCTGTAAGTGAGTCAAGGGGGTGTAAAGCGGCATAAACACAGCCGTGAAAAGCAGCTAAACCCCATTATAAAAAGAAATTACTTTTCAAAACCCGTGAATCAAAAACAGTGAAAGAGAGAGAAATCCTTCAAAATTCGTTCAGGGGCTGTGATGAAACCTGGATTGACCATATCTAGACCCACAGCTGATTGAGACATAAGGGTGGACACTCTTGGGGCTGAGAGGTTTGGTGAGGTTGCGTGAGCCAACGCAGACCCTTTAAAGTAATACTGCATGGTACCCATCCCATGGGTCCCAAATCTCCAGGTTCAAGGGCATCTTCCTACTTCGAAAACATGCATGAGAAACCCAGAAAATGGTACACCGTGTGATCGGGAAAGGTTTCTAAAACGCACCTCATTTCTCATCTCCTTGTGCTCGGGTTCGCCATTCCAGCCGCTTTACTAGCCATCTCCCTCCTTGGAGAATCAGCACCTTTAACCTCCTGTTCCGTACAGGTTGCAATTTGTCCTGAGGATGAACGGGAAGACGGGGAACCAATGAGAGACTAGCCCTAGGGGTTGGGACAGGCACAGGTCACTCTATTTTCCCATCAGGAAGAAGAATTAACCACAAGCTCAGCCTGCCCCCCAGAACCAGAAGAGGGCCTGAAGCAATCCTGCACTTTTGCGGCCAGCTCCCAAAAAAGCGACTGGAAAAATGGAGCTCAGGGGCACGGCAATTCACAAACCTGCAGAGTTATAAATGATAACTCTCGTCCACAAATATATTGAGGGAAGGCAACGAAGAGGCTTTGAAAGCAAGGCAGAATTGCACGAAACAGATTTCAGGAGGTAGATTCGAATCGCCTTGAAAGCACATGAAAAGCGGCAAAACGTGGACAATGATGCCCTTGGCCAAAAAGGGCGTATGCGTTTCTTCCTGAATATATTCAGGAAAAAACGCATACGCCCTTTTTGGCCAACCAAGCCACCTGGAAAGGCAAATCAGCGCTCCAAAGAAGTCTCGCTTCCCAGCGGGCAAAAGGGCCATGCGGAAAAAAGTGTCCAAACCAGAAATGCAGGACCGGCCATGGAGAAAGGGGAGCCTTGCTACGCTGATGGGCGGGATGTAAATTGCCAACAGCCACTCTGGAGAAGTGTACGGTGTGTCCTGAAACATCTAAAAAACACAGCTTGGAGAGAATAGGGCACTTCCACTCATGGGCGTATAAATTGGGAAAACTAAAAATCAGCAAGACACAGGCACCCCAAAGTTTAGGGCTGCTCTGTTGACAAGAACCCCCACTTCATTACACCTTAAATATCCTAGGAAAGAGAAAAGTGGATAACGAAGTTGTGGTCCTCATGTACAATGGAATATCACTCAGCCGTGAAATCCACGTCATAAGGCTAGTAGCAGCACGATGAGTGGATTTAGGTACGACGATTCTAAGTGAAATAAGTCACACAGAAAAAGACACTTATCATAAGATATCACTTATAGAGGGAATGTAAAAACCGCTACACTTGAACTGAATTACAAAACAGAACAGAGTCACACGTTCAGAAAACACACTATGGCTGCTGAACGGGAAAGGTGAGGTGGGGTGATGCATAAAACAAGGGTTTCAAATTAGCTCAGATACCGTTCCATAAACCCAATATGTAGTAGACAAGACCTACTCCTTGTTCAGTGAACTGGCCTCAACACCCCCTATTCACCGCACAAGAATATATCTGACTAGTAAGAATCTTCAAACCTATGTATTGATATCTCTCTGTAAGTGAGTCAAGGGGTTGTAAAGCGGCATAAACACAGCCGTGAAAAGCAGCTAAACCCCATTATAAAAAGAAATGACTTTTCAAAACCCGTGAAACAAAGACAGTGAAAGAGAGAGAAATTCTTACAAAATTCATTCAGGGGCTGTGATGCAACCTGGATTGACCATATCTAGACCCACAGCTGATTGAGACATAAGGGTGGACACTCTTGGGGCTGAGAGGTTTGGTGAGGTTGCGTGAGCCAACACAGACCCTTTAAAGTAATACTGCATGGTACCCATCCCATGGGTCCCAAATCTCCAGGTTCAAGGGCATCTTCCTACGTCGAAAACATGCATGAGAAACCCAGAAGATGGTACACCGTGTGATCGGGAAAGGTTTCTAAAACGCACCTCATTTCTCATCTCCTTGTGCTCGGGTTCGCCATTCCAGCCGCTTTACTAGCCATCTCCCTCCTTGGAGAATCAGAACCTTTAAACTCCTGTTCCGTACAGGTTGCAATTTGTCCTGAGGATGAACGGGAAGAGGGGGAACCAATGAGAGACTAGCTCTAGGGGTTGGGACAGGCACAGGTCACTCTATTTTCCCATCAGGAAAAAGAATTAATCACAAGCTCAGCCTGCCCCCCAGAACCAGAAGAGGGCCTGAAGCAATCCTGCACTTTTGCGGCCAGCTCCCAAAAAAGCGACTGGAAAAATGGAGCTCAGGGGCACTGCAATTCACAAACCTGCAGAGTTATAAATGATAACTCTCGTCCACAAATATATTGAGGGAAGGCAACGAAGAGGCTTTGAAAGCAAGGCAGAATTGCACGAAACAGATTTCAGAAGGTAGATTCGAATCGCCTTGAAAGCACATGAAAAGCGGCAAAACGTGGACAATGATGCCCTTGGCCAAAAAGGGCGTATGCGTTTTTTCCTGAATATATTCAGGAAAAAACGCATACGCCCTTTTTGGCCAACCAAGCCACCTGGAAAGGCAAATCAGCGCTCCAAAGAAGTCTCGCTTCCCAGCGGGCAAAAGGGCCATGCGGAAAAAAGTGTCCAAACCAGAAATGCAGGACCGGCCATGGAGAAATGGGAGCCTTGCTACGCTGATGGGCGGGATGTAAATTGCCAACAGCCACTCTGGAGAAGTGTACGGTGTGTCCTGAAACATCTAAAAAACACAGCTTGGAGAGCATAGGGCACTTCCACTCATGGGCGTATAAATTGGGAAAACTAAAAATCAGAAAGACACAGGCACCCCAAAGTTTAGGGCTGCTCTGTTGACAAGAACCCCCACTTCATTACACCTTAAATATCCTAGGAAAGAGAAAAGTGGATAACGAAGTTGTGGTCCTCATGTACAATGGAATATCACTGAGCCGTGAAATCCACCTCATAAGGCTAGTAGCAGCACGATGAGTGGATTTAGGTACGACGATTCTAAGTGAAATAAGTCACACAGAAAAAGACACTTATCATAAGATATCACTTATAGAGGGAATGTAAAAACCGCTACACTTGAACTGAATTACAAAACAGAACAGAGTCACACGTTCAGAAAACACACTATGGCTACTGAACGGGAAAGGTGAGGTGGGGTGATGCATAAAACAAGGGTTTCAAATTAGCTCAGATACCGTTCCATAAACCCAATATGTAGTAGACAAGACCTACTCCTTGCTTAGTGAACTGGCCTCAACACCCCCTATTCACCGCACAAGAATATATCTGACTAGTAAGAATCTTCACACCTATGTATTGATATCTCTCTGTAAGTGAGTCAAGGGGGTGTAAAGCGGCATAAACACAGCCGTGAAAAGCAGCTAAACCCCATTATAAAAAGAAATTACTTTTCAAAACCCGTGAAACAAAAACAGTGAAAGAGAGAGAAATCCTTCAAAATTCGTTCAGGGGCTGTGATGAAACCTGGATTGACCATATCTAGACCCACAGCTGATTGAGACATAAGGGTGGACACTCTTGGGGCTGAGAGGTTTGGTGAGGTTGCGTGAGCCAACGCAGACCCTTTAAAGTAATACTGCATGGTACCCATCCCATGGGTCCCAAATCTCCAGGTTCAAGGGCATCTTCCTACTTCGAAAACATGCATGAGAAACCCAGAAAATGGTACACCGTGTGATCGGGAAAGGTTTCTAAAACGCACCTCATTTCTCATCTCCTTGTGCTCGGGTTCGCCATTCCAGCCGCTTTACTAGCCATCTCCCTCCTTGGAGAATCAGCACCTTTAACCTCCTGTTCCGTACAGGTTGCAATTTGTCCTGAGGATGAACGGGAAGACGGGGAACCAATGAGAGACTAGCCCTAGGGGTTGGGACAGGCACAGGTCACTCTATTTTCCCATCAGGAAGAAGAATTAACCACAAGCTCAGCCTGCCCCCCAGAACCAGAAGAGGGCCTGAAGCAATCCTGCACTTTTGCGGCCAGCTCCCAAAAAAGCGACTGGAAAAATGGAGCTCAGGGGCACGGCAATTCACAAACCTGCAGAGTTATAAATGATAACTCTCGTCCACAAATATATTGAGGGAAGGCAACGAAGAGGCTTTGAAAGCAAGGCAGAATTGCACGAAACAGATTTCAGGAGGTAGATTCGAATCGCCTTGAAAGCACATGAAAAGCGGCAAAACGTGGACAATGATGCCCTTGGCCAAAAAGGGCGTATGCGTTTTTTCCTGAATATATTCAGGAAAAAACGCATACGCCCTTTTTGGCCAACCAAGCCACCTGGAAAGGCAAATCAGCGCTCCAAAGAAGTCTCGCTTCCCAGCGGGCAAAAGGGCCATGCGGAAAAAAGTGTCCAAACCAGAAATGCAGGACCGGCCATGGAGAAAGGGGAGCCTTGCTACGCTGATGGGCGGGATGTAAATTGCCAACAGCCACTCTGGAGAAGTGTACGGTGTGTCCTGAAACATCTAAAAAACACAGCTTGGAGAGAATAGGGCACTTCCACTCATGGGCGTATAAATTGGGAAAACTAAAAATCAGCAAGACACAGGCACCCCAAAGTTTAGGGCTGCTCTGTTGACAAGAACCCCCACTTCATTACACCTTAAATATCCTAGGAAAGAGAAAAGTGGATAACGAAGTTGTGGTCCTCATGTACAATGGAATATCACTCAGCCGTGAAATCCACGTCATAAGGCTAGTAGCAGCACGATGAGTGGATTTAGGTACGACGATTCTAAGTGAAATAAGTCACACAGAAAAAGACACTTATCATAAGATATCACTTATAGAGGGAATGTAAAAACCGCTACACTTGAACTGAATTACAAAACAGAACAGAGTCACACGTTCAGAAAACACACTATGGCTGCTGAACGGGAAAGGTGAGGTGGGGTGATGCATAAAACAAGGGTTTCAAATTAGCTCAGATACCGTTCCATAAACCCAATATGTAGTAGACAAGACCTACTCCTTGTTCAGTGAACTGGCCTCAACACCCCCTATTCACCGCACAAGAATATATCTGACTAGTAAGAATCTTCAAACCTATGTATTGATATCTCTCTGTAAGTGAGTCAAGGGGTTGTAAAGCGGCATAAACACAGCCGTGAAAAGCAGCTAAACCCCATTATAAAAAGAAATGACTTTTCAAAACCCGTGAAACAAAGACAGTGAAAGAGAGAGAAATTCTTACAAAATTCATTCAGGGGCTGTGATGCAACCTGGATTGACCATATCTAGACCCACAGCTGATTGAGACATAAGGGTGGACACTCTTGGGGCTGAGAGGTTTGGTGAGGTTGTGTGAGCCAACACAGACCCTTTAAAGTAATACTGCATGGTACCCATCCCATGGGTCCCAAATCTCCAGGTTCAAGGGCATCTTCCTACGTCGAAAACATGCATGAGAAACCCAGAAGATGGTACACCGTGTGATCGGGAAAGGTTTCTAAAACGCACCTCATTTCTCATCTCCTTGTGCTCGGGTTCGCCATTGCAGCCGCTTTACTAGCCATCTCCCACCTTGGAGAATCAGCACCTTTAACCTCCTGTTCCATACAGGTTGCAATTTGTCCTGAGGATGAACGGGAAGAGGGGGAACCAATGAGAGACTAGCTCTAGGGGTTGGGACAGGCACAGGTCACTCTATTTTCCCATCAGGAAGAAGAATTAACCACAAGCTCAGCCTGCCCCCCAGAACCAGAAGAGGGCCTGAAGCAATCCTGCAATTTTGCGGCCAGCTCCCAAAAAAGCGACTGGAAAAATGGAGCTCAGGGGCACTGCAATTCACAAACCTGCAGAGTTATAAATGATAACTCTCGTCCACAAATATATTGAGGGAAGGCAACGAAGAGGCTTTGAAAGCAAGGCAGAATTGCACGAAACAGATTTCAGAAGGTAGATTCGAATCGCCTTGAAAGCACATGAAAAGCGGCAAAACGTGGACAATGATGCCCTTGGCCAAAAAGGGCGTATGCGTTTTTTCCTGAATATATTCAGGAAAAAACGCATACGCCCTTTTTGGCCAACCAAGCCACCTGGAAAGGCAAATCAGCGCTCCAAAGAAGTCTCGCTTCCCAGCGGGCAAAAGGGCCATGCGGAAAAAAGTGTCCAAACCAGAAATGCAGGACCGGCCATGGAGAAATGGGAGCCTTGCTACGCTGATGGGCGGGATGTAAATTGCCAACAGCCACTCTGGAGAAGTGTACGGTGTGTCCTGAAACATCTAAAAAACACAGCTTGGAGAGCATAGGGCACTTCCACTCATGGGCGTATAAATTGGGAAAATTAAAAATCAGCAAGACACAGGCACCCCAAAGTTTAGGGCTGCTCTGTTGACAAGAACCCCCACTTCATTACACCTTAAATATCCTAGGAAAGAGAAAAGTGGATAACGAAGTTGTGGTCCTCATGTACAATGGAATATCACTCAGCCGTGAAATCCACCTCATAAGGCTAGTAGCAGCACGATGAGTGGATTTAGGTACGACGATTCTAAGTGAAATAAGTCACACAGAAAAAGACACTTATCATAAGATATCACTTATAGAGGGAATGTAAAAACCGCTACACTTGAACTGAATTACAAAACAGAACAGAGTCACACGTTCAGAAAACACACTATGGCTACTGAACGGGAAAGGTGAGGTGGGGTGATGCATAAAACAAGGGTTTCAAATTAGCTCAGATACCGTTCCATAAACCCAATATGTAGTAGACAAGACCTACTCCTTGCTTAGTGAACTGGCCTCAACACCCCCTATTCACCGCACAAGAATATATCTGACTAGTAAGAATCTTCACACCTATGTATTGATATCTCTCTGTAAGTGAGTCAAGGGGGTGTAAAGCGGCATAAACACAGCCGTGAAAAGCAGCTAAACCCCATTATAAAAAGAAATTACTTTTCAAAACCCGTGAAACAAAAACAGTGAAAGAGAGAGAAATCCTTCAAAATTCGTTCAGGGGCTGTGATGAAACCTGGATTGACCATATCTAGACCCACAGCTGATTGAGACATAAGGGTGGACACTCTTGGGGCTGAGAGGTTTGGTGAGGTTGCGTGAGCCAACGCAGACCCTTTAAAGTAATACTGCATGGTACCCATCCCATGGGTCCCAAATCTCCAGGTTCAAGGGCATCTTCCTACTTCGAAAACATGCATGAGAAACCCAGAAAATGGTACACCGTGTGATCGGGAAAGGTTTCTAAAACGCACCTCATTTCTCATCTCCTTGTGCTCGGGTTCGCCATTCCAGCCGCTTTACTAGCCATCTCCCTCCTTGGAGAATCAGCACCTTTAACCTCCTGTTCCGTACAGGTTGCAATTTGTCCTGAGGATGAACGGGAAGAGGGGGAACCAATGAGAGACTAGCCCTAGGGGTTGGGACAGGCACAGGTCACTCTATTTTCCCATCAGGAAGAAGAATTAACCACAAGCTCAGCCTGCCCCCCAGAACCAGAAGAGGGCCTGAAGCAATCCTGCACTTTTGCGGCCAGCTCCCAAAAAAGCGACTGGAAAAATGGAGCTCAGGGGCACGGCAATTCACAAACCTGCAGAGTTATAAATGATAACTCTCGTCCACAAATATATTGAGGGAAGGCAACGAAGAGGCTTTGAAAGCAAGGCAGAATTGCACGAAACAGATTTCAGGAGGTAGATTCGAATCGCCTTGAAAGCACATGAAAAGCGGCAAAACGTGGACAATGATGCCCTTGGCCAAAAAGGGCGTATGCGTTTTTTCCTGAATATATTCAGGAAAAAACGCATACGCCCTTTTTGGCCAACCAAGCCACCTGGAAAGGCAAATCAGCGCTCCAAAGAAGTCTCGCTTCCCAGCGGGCAAAAGGGCCATGCGGAAAAAAGTGTCCAAACCAGAAATGCAGGACCGGCCATGGAGAAAGGGGAGCCTTGCTACGCTGATGGGCGGGATGTAAATTGCCAACAGCCACTCTGGAGAAGTGTACGGTGTGTCCTGAAACATCTAAAAAACACAGCTTGGAGAGAATAGGGCACTTCCACTCATGGGCGTATAAATTGGGAAAACTAAAAATCAGCAAGACACAGGCACCCCAAAGTTTAGGGCTGCTCTGTTGACAAGAACCCCCACTTCATTACACCTTAAATATCCTAGGAAAGAGAAAAGTGGATAACGAAGTTGTGGTCCTCATGTACAATGGAATATCACTCAGCCGTGAAATCCACGTCATAAGGCTAGTAGCAGCACGATGAGTGGATTTAGGTACGACGATTCTAAGTGAAATAAGTCACACAGAAAAAGACACATATCATAAGATATCACTTATAGAGGGAATGTAAAAACCGCTACACTTGAACTGAATTACAAAACAGAACAGAGTCACACGTTCAGAAAACACACTATGGCTGCTGAACGGGAAAGGTGAGGTGGGGTGATGCATAAAACAAGGGTTTCAAATTAGCTCAGATACCGTTCCATAAACCCAATATGTAGTAGACAAGACCTACTCCTTGTTCAGTGAACTGGCCTCAACACCCCCTATTCACCGCACAAGAATATATCTGACTAGTAAGAATCTTCAAACCTATGTATTGATATCTCTCTGTAAGTGAGTCAAGGGGTTGTAAAGCGGCATAAACACAGCCGTGAAAAGCAGCTAAACCCCATTATAAAAAGAAATGACTTTTCAAAACCCGTGAAACAAAGACAGTGAAAGAGAGAGAAATTCTTACAAAATTCATTCAGGGGCTGTGATGCAACCTGGATTGACCATATCTAGACCCACAGCTGATTGAGACATAAGGGTGGACACTCTTGGGGCTGAGAGGTTTGGTGAGGTTGCGTGAGCCAACACAGACCCTTTAAAGTAATACTGCATGGTACCCATCCCATGGGTCCCAAATCTCCAGGTTCAAGGGCATCTTCCTACGTCGAAAACATGCATGAGAAACCCAGAAGATGGTACACCGTGTGATCGGGAAAGGTTTCTAAAACGCACCTCATTTCTCATCTCCTTGTGCTCGGGTTCGCCATTGCAGCCGCTTTACTAGCCATCTCCCACCTTGGAGAATCAGCACCTTTAACCTCCTGTTCCATACAGGTTGCAATTTGTCCTGAGGATGAACGGGAAGAGGGGGAACCAATGAGAGACTAGCTCTAGGGGTTGGGACAGGCACAGGTCACTCTATTTTCCCATCAGGAAGAAGAATTAACCACAAGGTCAGCCTGCCCCCCAGAACCAGAAGAGGGCCTGAAGCAATCCTGCAATTTTGCGGCCAGCTCCCAAAAAAGCGACTGGAAAAATGGAGCTCAGGGGCACTGCAATTCACAAACCTGCAGAGTTATAAATGATAACTCTCGTCCACAAATATATTGAGGGAAGGCAACGAAGAGGCTTTGAAAGCAAGGCAGAATTGCACGAAACAGATTTCAGAAGGTAGATTCGAATCGCCTTGAAAGCACATGAAAAGCGGCAAAACGTGGACAATGATGCCCTTGGCCAAAAAGGGCGTATGCGTTTTTTCCTGAATATATTCAGGAAAAAACGCATACGCCCTTTTTGGCCAACCAAGCCACCTGGAAAGGCAAATCAGCGCTCCAAAGAAGTCTCGCTTCCCAGCGGGCAAAAGGGCCATGCGGAAAAAAGTGTCCAAACCAGAAATGCAGGACCGGCCATGGAGAAATGGGAGCCTTGCTACGCTGATGGGCGGGATGTAAATTGCCAACAGCCACTCTGGAGAAGTGTACGGTGTGTCCTGAAACATCTAAAAAACACAGCTTGGAGAGCATAGGGCACTTCCACTCATGGGCGTATAAATTGGGAAAATTAAAAATCAGCAAGACACAGGCACCCCAAAGTTTAGGGCTGCTCTGTTGACAAGAACCCCCACTTCATTACACCTTAAATATCCTAGGAAAGAGAAAAGTGGATAACGAAGTTGTGGTCCTCATGTACAATGGAATATCACTCAGCCGTGAAATCCACCTCATAAGGCTAGTAGCAGCACGATGAGTGGATTTAGGTACGACGATTCTAAGTGAAATAAGTCACACAGAAAAAGACACTTATCATAAGATATCACTTATAGAGGGAATGTAAAAACCGCTACACTTGAACTGAATTACAAAACAGAACAGAGTCACACGTTCAGAAAACACACTATGGCTACTGAACGGGAAAGGTGAGGTGGGGTGATGCATAAAACAAGGGTTTCAAATTAGCTCAGATACCGTTCCATAAACCCAATATGTAGTAGACAAGACCTACTCCTTGCTTAGTGAACTGGCCTCAACACCCCCTATTCACCGCACAAGAATATATCTGACTAGTAAGAATCTTCACACCTATGTATTGATATCTCTCTGTAAGTGAGTCAAGGGGGTGTAAAGCGGCATAAACACAGCCGTGAAAAGCAGCTAAACCCCATTATAAAAAGAAATTACTTTTCAAAACCCGTGAAACAAAAACAGTGAAAGAGAGAGAAATCCTTCAAAATTCGTTCAGGGGCTGTGATGAAACCTGGATTGACCATATCTAGACCCACAGCTGATTGAGACATAAGGGTGGACACTCTTGGGGCTGAGAGGTTTGGTGAGGTTGCGTGAGCCAACGCAGACCCTTTAAAGTAATACTGCATGGTACCCATCCCATGGGTCCCAAATCTCCAGGTTCAAGGGCATCTTCCTACTTCGAAAACATGCATGAGAAACCCAGAAAATGGTACACCGTGTGATCGGGAAAGGTTTCTAAAACGCACCTCATTTCTCATCTCCTTGTGCTCGGGTTCGCCATTCCAGCCGCTTTACTAGCCATCTCCCTCCTTGGAGAATCAGCACCTTTAACCTCCTGTTCCGTACAGGTTGCAATTTGTCCTGAGGATGAACGGGAAGAGGGGGAACCAATGAGAGACTAGCCCTAGGGGTTGGGACAGGCACAGGTCACTCTATTTTCCCATCAGGAAGAAGAATTAACCACAAGCTCAGCCTGCCCCCCAGAACCAGAAGAGGGCCTGAAGCAATCCTGCACTTTTGCGGCCAGCTCCCAAAAAAGCGACTGGAAAAATGGAGCTCAGGGGCACGGCAATTCACAAACCTGCAGAGTTATAAATGATAACTCTCGTCCACAAATATATTGAGGGAAGGCAACGAAGAGGCTTTGAAAGCAAGGCAGAATTGCACGAAACAGATTTCAGGAGGTAGATTCGAATCGCCTTGAAAGCACATGAAAAGCGGCAAAACGTGGACAATGATGCCCTTGGCCAAAAAGGGCGTATGCGTTTTTTCCTGAATATATTCAGGAAAAAACGCATACGCCCTTTTTGGCCAACCAAGCCACCTGGAAAGGCAAATCAGCGCTCCAAAGAAGTCTCGCTTCCCAGCGGGCAAAAGGGCCATGCGGAAAAAAGTGTCCAAACCAGAAATGCAGGACCGGCCATGGAGAAAGGGGAGCCTTGCTACGCTGATGGGCGGGATGTAAATTGCCAACAGCCACTCTGGAGAAGTGTACGGTGTGTCCTGAAACATCTAAAAAACACAGCTTGGAGAGAATAGGGCACTTCCACTCATGGGCGTATAAATTGGGAAAACTAAAAATCAGCAAGACACAGGCACCCCAAAGTTTAGGGCTGCTCTGTTGACAAGAACCCCCACTTCATTACACCTTAAATATCCTAGGAAAGAGAAAAGTGGATAACGAAGTTGTGGTCCTCATGTACAATGGAATATCACTCAGCCGTGAAATCCACGTCATAAGGCTAGTAGCAGCACGATGAGTGGATTTAGGTACGACGATTCTAAGTGAAATAAGTCACACAGAAAAAGACACTTATCATAAGATATCACTTATAGAGGGAATGTAAAAACCGCTACACTTGAACTGAATTACAAAACAGAACAGAGTCACACGTTCAGAAAACACACTATGGCTGCTGAACGGGAAAGGTGAGGTGGGGTGATGCATAAAACAAGGGTTTCAAATTAGCTCAGATACCGTTCCATAAACCCAATATGTAGTAGACAAGACCTACTCCTTGTTCAGTGAACTGGCCTCAACACCCCCTATTCACCGCACAAGAATATATCTGACTAGTAAGAATCTTCAAACCTATGTATTGATATCTCTCTGTAAGTGAGTCAAGGGGGTGTAAAGCGGCATAAACACAGCCGTGAAAAGCAGCTAAACCCCATTATAAAAAGAAATGACTTTTCAAAACCCGTGAAACAAAGACAGTGAAAGAGAGAGAAATTCTTACAAAATTCATTCAGGGGCTGTGATGCAACCTGGATTGACCATATCTAGACCCACAGCTGATTGAGACATAAGGGTGGACACTCTTGGGGCTGAGAGGTTTGGTGAGGTTGCGTGAGCCAACACAGACCCTTTAAAGTAATACTGCATGGTACCCATCCCATGGGTCCCAAATCTCCAGGTTCAAGGGCATCTTCCTACGTCGAAAACATGCATGAGAAACCCAGAAGATGGTACACCGTGTGATCGGGAAAGGTTTCTAAAACGCACCTCATTTCTCATCTCCTTGTGCTCGGGTTCGCCATTGCAGCCGCTTTACTAGCCATCTCCCACCTTGGAGAATCAGCACCTTTAACCTCCTGTTCCATACAGGTTGCAATTTGTCCTGAGGATGAACGGGAAGAGGGGGAACCAATGAGAGACTAGCTCTAGGGGTTGGGACAGGCACAGGTCACTCTATTTTCCCATCAGGAAGAAGAATTAACCACAAGCTCAGCCTGCCCCCCAGAACCAGAAGAGGGCCTGAAGCAATCCTGCAATTTTGCGGCCAGCTCCCAAAAAAGCGACTGGAAAAATGGAGCTCAGGGGCACTGCAATTCACAAACCTGCAGAGTTATAAATGATAACTCTCGTCCACAAATATATTGAGGGAAGGCAACGAAGAGGCTTTGAAAGCAAGGCAGAATTGCACGAAACAGATTTCAGAAGGTAGATTCGAATCGCCTTGAAAGCACATGAAAAGCGGCAAAACGTGGACAATGATGCCCTTGGCCAAAAAGGGCGTATGCGTTTTTTCCTGAATATATTCAGGAAAAAACGCATACGCCCTTTTTGGCCAACCAAGCCACCTGGAAAGGCAAATCAGCGCTCCAAAGAAGTCTCGCTTCCCAGCGGGCAAAAGGGCCATGCGGAAAAAAGTGTCCAAACCAGAAATGCAGGACCGGCCATGGAGAAATGGGAGCCTTGCTACGCTGATGGGCGGGATGTAAATTGCCAACAGCCACTCTGGAGAAGTGTACGGTGTGTCCTGAAACATCTAAAAAACACAGCTTGGAGAGCATAGGGCACTTCCACTCATGGGCGTATAAATTGGGAAAATTAAAAATCAGCAAGACACAGGCACCCCAAAGTTTAGGGCTGCTCTGTTGACAAGAACCCCCACTTCATTACACCTTAAATATCCTAGGAAAGAGAAAAGTGGATAACGAAGTTGTGGTCCTCATGTACAATGGAATATCACTCAGCCGTGAAATCCACCTCATAAGGCTAGTAGCAGCACGAGGAGTGGATTTAGGTACGACGATTCTAAGTGAAATAAGTCACACAGAAAAAGACACTTATCATAAGATATCACTTATAGAGGGAATGTAAAAACCGCTACACTTGAACTGAATTACAAAACAGAACAGAGTCACACGTTCAGAAAACACACTATGGCTACTGAACGGGAAAGGTGAGGTGGGGTGATGCATAAAACAAGGGTTTCAAATTAGCTCAGATACCGTTCCATAAACCCAATATGTAGTAGACAAGACCTACTCCTTGCTTAGTGAACTGGCCTCAACACCCCCTATTCACCGCACAAGAATATATCTGACTACTAAGAATCTTCACACCTATGTATTGATATCTCTCTGTAAGTGAGTCAAGGGGGTGTAAAGCGGCATAAACACAGCCGTGAAAAGCAGCTAAACCCCATTATAAAAAGAAATTACTTTTCAAAACCCGTGAAACAAAAACAGTGAAAGAGAGAGAAATCCTTCAAAATTCGTTCAGGGGCTGTGATGAAACCTGGATTGACCATATCTAGACCCACAGCTGATTGAGACATAAGGGTGGACACTCTTGGGGCTGAGAGGTTTGGTGAGGTTGCGTGAGCCAACGCAGACCCTTTAAAGTAATACTGCATGGTACCCATCCCATGGGTCCCAAATCTCCAGGTTCAAGGGCATCTTCCTACTTCGAAAACATGCATGAGAAACCCAGAAAATGGTACACCGTGTGATCGGGAAAGGTTTCTAAAACGCACCTCATTTCTCATCTCCTTGTGCTCGGGTTCGCCATTCCAGCCGCTTTACTAGCCATCTCCCTCCTTGGAGAATCAGCACCTTTAACCTCCTGTTCCGTACAGGTTGCAATTTGTCCTGAGGATGAACGGGAAGACGGGGAACCAATGAGAGACTAGCCCTAGGGGTTGGGACAGGCACAGGTCACTCTATTTTCCCATCAGGAAGAAGAATTAACCACAAGCTCAGCCTGCCCCCCAGAACCAGAAGAGGGCCTGAAGCAATCCTGCACTTTTGCGGCCAGCTCCCAAAAAAGCGACTGGAAAAATGGAGCTCAGGGGCACGGCAATTCACAAACCTGCAGAGTTATAAATGATAACTCTCGTCCACAAATATATTGAGGGAAGGCAACGAAGAGGCTTTGAAAGCAAGGCAGAATTGCACGAAACAGATTTCAGGAGGTAGATTCGAATCGCCTTGAAAGCACATGAAAAGCGGCAAAACGTGGACAATGATGCCCTTGGCCAAAAAGGGCGTATGCGTTTTTTCCTAAATATATTCAGGAAAAAACGCATACGCCCTTTTTGGCCAACCAAGCCACCTGGAAAGGCAAATCAGCGCTCCAAAGAAGTCTCGCTTCCCAGCGGGCAAAAGGGCCATGCGGAAAAAAGTGTCCAAACCAGAAATGCAGGACCGGCCATGGAGAAAGGGGAGCCTTGCTACGCTGATGGGCGGGATGTAAATTGCCAACAGCCACTCTGGAGAAGTGTACGGTGTGTCCTGAAACATCTAAAAAACACAGCTTGGAGAGAATAGGGCACTTCCACTCATGGGCGTATAAATTGGGAAAACTAAAAATCAGCAAGACACAGGCACCCCAAAGTTTAGGGCTGCTCTGTTGACAAGAACCCCCACTTCATTACACCTTAAATATCCTAGGAAAGAGAAAAGTGGATAACGAAGTTGTGGTCCTCATGTACAATGGAATATCACTCAGCCGTGAAATGCACGTCATAAGGCTAGTAGCAGCACGATGAGTGGATTTAGGTACGACGATTCTAAGTGAAATAAGTCACACAGAAAAAGACACTTATCATAAGATATCACTTATAGAGGGAATGTAAAAACCGCTACACTTGAACTGAATTACAAAACAGAACAGAGTCACACGTTCAGAAAACACACTATGGCTGCTGAACGGGAAAGGTGAGGTGGGGTGATGCATAAAACAAGGGTTTCAAATTAGCTCAGATACCGTTCCATAAACCCAATATGTAGTAGACAAGACCTACTCCTTGTTCAGTGAACTGGCCTCAACACCCCCTATTCACCGCACAAGAATATATCTGACTAGTAAGAATCTTCAAACCTATGTATTGATATCTCTCTGTAAGTGAGTCAAGGGGTTGTAAAGCGGCATAAACACAGCCGTGAAAAGCAGCTAAACCCCATTATAAAAAGAAATGACTTTTCAAAACCCGTGAAACAAAGACAGTGAAAGAGAGAGAAATTCTTACAAAATTCATTCAGGGGCTGTGATGCAACCTGGATTGACCATATCTAGACCCACAGCTGATTGAGACATAAGGGTGGACACTCTTGGGGCTGAGAGGTTTGGTGAGGTTGCGTGAGCCAACACAGACCCTTTAAAGTAATACTGCATGGTACCCATCCCATGGGTCCCAAATCTCCAGGTTCAAGGGCATCTTCCTACGTCGAAAACATGCATGAGAAACCCAGAAGATGGTACACCGTGTGATCGGGAAAGGTTTCTAAAACGCACCTCATTTCTCATCTCCTTGTGCTCGGGTTCGCCATTCCAGCCGCTTTACTAGCCATCTCCCTCCTTGGAGAATCAGAACCTTTAAACTCCTGTTCCGTACAGGTTGCAATTTGTCCTGAGGATGAACGGGAAGACGGGGAACCAATGAGAGACTAGCTCTAGGGGTTGGGACAGGCACAGGTCACTCTATTTTCCCATCAGGAAAAAGAATTAATCACAAGCTCAGCCTGCCCCCCAGAACCAGAAGAGGGCCTGAAGCAATCCTGCACTTTTGCGGCCAGCTCCCAAAAAAGCGACTGGAAAAATGGAGCTCAGGGGCACTGCAATTCACAAACCTGCAGAGTTATAAATGATAACTCTCGTCCACAAATATATTGAGGGAAGGCAACGAAGAGGCTTTGAAAGCAAGGCAGAATTGCACGAAACAGATTTCAGAAGGTAGATTCGAATCGCCTTGAAAGCACATGAAAAGCGGCAAAACGTGGACAATGATGCCCTTGGCCAAAAAGGGCGTATGCGTTTTTTCCTGAATATATTCAGGAAAAAACGCATACGCCCTTTTTGGCCAACCAAGCCACCTGGAAAGGCAAATCAGCGCTCCAAAGAAGTCTCGCTTCCCAGCGGGCAAAAGGGCCATGCGGAAAAAAGTGTCCAAACCAGAAATGCAGGACCGGCCATGGAGAAATGGGAGCCTTGCTACGCTGATGGGCGGGATGTAAATTGCCAACAGCCACTCTGGAGAAGTGTACGGTGTGTCCTGAAACATCTAAAAAACACAGCTTGGAGAGCATAGGGCACTTCCACTCATGGGCGTATAAATTGGGAAAACTAAAAATCAGCAAGACACAGGCACCCCAAAGTTTAGGGCTGCTCTGTTGACAAGAACCCCCACTTCATTACACCTTAAATATCCTAGGAAAGAGAAAAGTGGATAACGAAGTTGTGGTCCTCATGTACAATGGAATATCACTGAGCCGTGAAATCCACCTCATAAGGCTAGTAGCAGCACGATGAGTGGATTTAGGTACGACGATTCTAAGTGAAATAAGTCACACAGAAAAAGACACTTATCATAAGATATCACTTATAGAGGGAATGTAAAAACCGCTACACTTGAACTGAATTACAAAACAGAACAGAGTCACACGTTCAGAAAACACACTATGGCTACTGAACGGGAAAGGTGAGGTGGGGTGATGCATAAAACAAGGGTTTCAAATTAGCTCAGATACCGTTCCATAAACCCAATATGTAGTAGACAAGACCTACTCCTTGCTTAGTGAACTGGCCTCAACACCCCCTATTCACCGCACAAGAATATATCTGACTAGTAAGAATCTTCACACCTATGTATTGATATCTCTCTGTAAGTGAGTCAAGGGGGTGTAAAGCGGCATAAACACAGCCGTGAAAAGCAGCTAAACCCCATTATAAAAAGAAATTACTTTTCAAAACCCGTGAAACAAAAACAGTGAAAGAGAGAGAAATCCTTCAAAATTCGTTCAGGGGCTGTGATGAAACCTGGATTGACCATATCTAGACCCACAGCTGATTGAGACATAAGGGTGGACACTCTTGGGGCTGAGAGGTTTGGTGAGGTTGCGTGAGCCAACGCAGACCCTTTAAAGTAATACTGCATGGTACCCATCCCATGGGTCCCAAATCTCCAGGTTCAAGGGCATCTTCCTACTTCGAAAACATGCATGAGAAACCCAGAAAATGGTACACCGTGTGATCGGGAAAGGTTTCTAAAACGCACCTCATTTCTCATCTCCTTGTGCTCGGGTTCGCCATTCCAGCCGCTTTACTAGCCATCTCCCTCCTTGGAGAATCAGCACCTTTAACCTCCTGTTCCGTACAGGTTGCAATTTGTCCTGAGGATGAACGGGAAGACGGGGAACCAATGAGAGACTAGCCCTAGGGGTTGGGACAGGCACAGGTCACTCTATTTTCCCATCAGGAAGAAGAATTAACCACAAGCTCAGCCTGCCCCCCAGAACCAGAAGAGGGCCTGAAGCAATCCTGCACTTTTGCGGCCAGCTCCCAAAAAAGCGACTGGAAAAATGGAGCTCAGGGGCACGGCAATTCACAAACCTGCAGAGTTATAAATGATAACTCTCGTCCACAAATATATTGAGGGAAGGCAACGAAGAGGCTTTGAAAGCAAGGCAGAATTGCACGAAACAGATTTCAGGAGGTAGATTCGAATCGCCTTGAAAGCACATGAAAAGCGGCAAAACGTGGACAATGATGCCCTTGGCCAAAAAGGGCGTATGCGTTTTTTCCTGAATATATTCAGGAAAAAACGCATACGCCCTTTTTGGCCAACCAAGCCACCTGGAAAGGCAAATCAGCGCTCCAAAGAAGTCTCGCTTCCCAGCGGGCAAAAGGGCCATGCGGAAAAAAGTGTCCAAACCAGAAATGCAGGACCGGCCATGGAGAAAGGGGAGCCTTGCTACGCTGATGGGCGGGATGTAAATTGCCAACAGCCACTCTGGAGAAGTGTACGGTGTGTCCTGAAACATCTAAAAAACACAGCTTGGAGAGAATAGGGCACTTCCACTCATGGGCGTATAAATTGGGAAAACTAAAAATCAGCAAGACACAGGCACCCCAAAGTTTAGGGCTGCTCTGTTGACAAGAACCCCCACTTCATTACACCTTAAATATCCTAGGAAAGAGAAAAGTGGATAACGAAGTTGTGGTCCTCATGTACAATGGAATATCACTCAGCCGTGAAATCCACGTCATAAGGCTAGTAGCAGCACGATGAGTGGATTTAGGTACGACGATTCTAAGTGAAATAAGTCACACAGAAAAAGACACTTATCATAAGATATCACTTATAGAGGGAATGTAAAAACCGCTACACTTGAACTGAATTACAAAACAGAACAGAGTCACACGTTCAGAAAACACACTATGGCTGCTGAACGGGAAAGGTGAGGTGGGGTGATGCATAAAACAAGGGTTTCAAATTAGCTCAGATACCGTTCCATAAACCCAATATGTAGTAGACAAGACCTACTCCTTGTTCAGTGAACTGGCCTCAACACCCCCTATTCACCGCACAAGAATATATCTGACTAGTAAGAATCTTCAAACCTATGTATTGATATCTCTCTGTAAGTGAGTCAAGGGGTTGTAAAGCGGCATAAACACAGCCGTGAAAAGCAGCTAAACCCCATTATAAAAAGAAATGACTTTTCAAAACCCGTGAAACAAAGACAGTGAAAGAGAGAGAAATTCTTACAAAATTCATTCAGGGGCTGTGATGCAACCTGGATTGACCATATCTAGACCCACAGCTGATTGAGACATAAGGGTGGACACTCTTGGGGCTGAGAGGTTTGGTGAGGTTGCGTGAGCCAACACAGACCCTTTAAAGTAATACTGCATGGTACCCATCCCATGGGTCCCAAATCTCCAGGTTCAAGGGCATCTTCCTACGTCGAAAACATGCATGAGAAACCCAGAAGATGGTACACCGTGTGATCGGGAAAGGTTTCTAAAACGCACCTCATTTCTCATCTCCTTGTGCTCGGGTTCGCCATTGCAGCCGCTTTACTAGCCATCTCCCACCTTGGAGAATCAGCACCTTTAACCTCCTGTTCCATACAGGTTGCAATTTGTCCTGAGGATGAACGGGAAGAGGGGGAACCAATGAGAGACTAGCTCTAGGGGTTGGGACAGGCACAGGTCACTCTATTTTCCCATCAGGAAGAAGAATTAACCACAAGCTCAGCCTGCCCCCCAGAACCAGAAGAGGGCCTGAAGCAATCCTGCAATTTTGCGGCCAGCTCCCAAAAAAGCGACTGGAAAAATGGAGCTCAGGGGCACTGCAATTCACAAACCTGCAGAGTTATAAATGATAACTCTCGTCCACAAATATATTGAGGGAAGGCAACGAAGAGGCTTTGAAAGCAAGGCAGAATTGCACGAAACAGATTTCAGAAGGTAGATTCGAATCGCCTTGAAAGCACATGAAAAGCGGCAAAACGTGGACAATGATGCCCTTGGCCAAAAAGGGCGTATGCGTTTTTTCCTGAATATATTCAGGAAAAAACGCATACGCCCTTTTTGGCCAACCAAGCCACCTGGAAAGGCAAATCAGCGCTCCAAAGAAGTCTCGCTTCCCAGCGGGCAAAAGGGCCATGCGGAAAAAAGTGTCCAAACCAGAAATGCAGGACCGGCCATGGAGAAATGGGAGCCTTGCTACGCTGATGGGCGGGATGTAAATTGCCAACAGCCACTCTGGAGAAGTGTACGGTGTGTCCTGAAACATCTAAAAAACACAGCTTGGAGAGCATAGGGCACTTCCACTCATGGGCGTATAAATTGGGAAAATTAAAAATCAGCAAGACACAGGCACCCCAAAGTTTAGGGCTGCTCTGTTGACAAGAACCCCCACTTCATTACACCTTAAATATCCTAGGAAAGAGAAAAGTGGATAACGAAGTTGTGGTCCTCATGTACAATGGAATATCACTCAGCCGTGAAATCCACCTCATAAGGCTAGTAGCAGCACGATGAGTGGATTTAGGTACGACGATTCTAAGTGAAATAAGTCACACAGAAAAAGACACTTATCATAAGATATCACTTATAGAGGGAATGTAAAAACCGCTACACTTGAACTGAATTACAAAACAGAACAGAGTCACACGTTCAGAAAACACACTATGGCTACTGAACGGGAAAGGTGAGGTGGGGTGATGCATAAAACAAGGGTTTCAAATTAGCTCAGATACCGTTCCATAAACCCAATATGTAGTAGACAAGACCTACTCCTTGCTTAGTGAACTGGCCTCAACACCCCCTATTCACCGCACAAGAATATATCTGACTAGTAAGAATCTTCACACCTATGTATTGATATCTCTCTGTAAGTGAGTCAAGGGGGTGTAAAGCGGCATAAACACAGCCGTGAAAAGCAGCTAAACCCCATTATAAAAAGAAATTACTTTTCAAAACCCGTGAAACAAAAACAGTGAAAGAGAGAGAAATCCTTCAAAATTCGTTCAGGGGCTGTGATGAAACCTGGATTGACCATATCTAGACCCACAGCTGATTGAGACATAAGGGTGGACACTCTTGGGGCTGAGAGGTTTGGTGAGGTTGCGTGAGCCAACGCAGACCCTTTAAAGTAATACTGCATGGTACCCATCCCATGGGTCCCAAATCTCCAGGTTCAAGGGCATCTTCCTACTTCGAAAACATGCATGAGAAACCCAGAAAATGGTACACCGTGTGATCGGGAAAGGTTTCTAAAACGCACCTCATTTCTCATCTCCTTGTGCTCGGGTTCGCCATTCCAGCCGCTTTACTAGCCATCTCCCTCCTTGGAGAATCAGCACCTTTAACCTCCTGTTCCGTACAGGTTGCAATTTGTCCTGAGGATGAACGGGAAGAGGGGGAACCAATGAGAGACTAGCCCTAGGGGTTGGGACAGGCACAGGTCACTCTATTTTCCCATCAGGAAGAAGAATTAACCACAAGCTCAGCCTGCCCCCCAGAACCAGAAGAGGGCCTGAAGCAATCCTGCACTTTTGCGGCCAGCTCCCAAAAAAGCGACTGGAAAAATGGAGCTCAGGGGCACGGCAATTCACAAACCTGCAGAGTTATAAATGATAACTCTCGTCCACAAATATATTGAGGGAAGGCAACGAAGAGGCTTTGAAAGCAAGGCAGAATTGCACGAAACAGATTTCAGGAGGTAGATTCGAATCGCCTTGAAAGCACATGAAAAGCGGCAAAACGTGGACAATGATGCCCTTGGCCAAAAAGGGCGTATGCGTTTTTTCCTGAATATATTCAGGAAAAAACGCATACGCCCTTTTTGGCCAACCAAGCCACCTGGAAAGGCAAATCAGCGCTCCAAAGAAGTCTCGCTTCCCAGCGGGCAAAAGGGCCATGCGGAAAAAAGTGTCCAAACCAGAAATGCAGGACCGGCCATGGAGAAAGGGGAGCCTTGCTACGCTGATGGGCGGGATGTAAATTGCCAACAGCCACTCTGGAGAAGTGTACGGTGTGTCCTGAAACATCTAAAAAACACAGCTTGGAGAGAATAGGGCACTTCCACTCATGGGCGTATAAATTGGGAAAACTAAAAATCAGCAAGACACAGGCACCCCAAAGTTTAGGGCTGCTCTGTTGACAAGAACCCCCACTTCATTACACCTTAAATATCCTAGGAAAGAGAAAAGTGGATAACGAAGTTGTGGTCCTCATGTACAATGGAATATCACTCAGCCGTGAAATCCACGTCATAAGGCTAGTAGCAGCACGATGAGTGGATTTAGGTACGACGATTCTAAGTGAAATAAGTCACACAGAAAAAGACACATATCATAAGATATCACTTATAGAGGGAATGTAAAAACCGCTACACTTGAACTGAATTACAAAACAGAACAGAGTCACACGTTCAGAAAACACACTATGGCTGCTGAACGGGAAAGGTGAGGTGGGGTGATGCATAAAACAAGGGTTTCAAATTAGCTCAGATACCGTTCCATAAACCCAATATGTAGTAGACAAGACCTACTCCTTGTTCAGTGAACTGGCCTCAACACCCCCTATTCACCGCACAAGAATATATCTGACTAGTAAGAATCTTCAAACCTATGTATTGATATCTCTCTGTAAGTGAGTCAAGGGGTTGTAAAGCGGCATAAACACAGCCGTGAAAAGCAGCTAAACCCCATTATAAAAAGAAATGACTTTTCAAAACCCGTGAAACAAAGACAGTGAAAGAGAGAGAAATTCTTACAAAATTCATTCAGGGGCTGTGATGCAACCTGGATTGACCATATCTAGACCCACAGCTGATTGAGACATAAGGGTGGACACTCTTGGGGCTGAGAGGTTTGGTGAGGTTGCGTGAGCCAACACAGACCCTTTAAAGTAATACTGCATGGTACCCATCCCATGGGTCCCAAATCTCCAGGTTCAAGGGCATCTTCCTACGTCGAAAACATGCATGAGAAACCCAGAAGATGGTACACCGTGTGATCGGGAAAGGTTTCTAAAACGCACCTCATTTCTCATCTCCTTGTGCTCGGGTTCGCCATTGCAGCCGCTTTACTAGCCATCTCCCACCTTGGAGAATCAGCACCTTTAACCTCCTGTTCCATACAGGTTGCAATTTGTCCTGAGGATGAACGGGAAGAGGGGGAACCAATGAGAGACTAGCTCTAGGGGTTGGGACAGGCACAGGTCACTCTATTTTCCCATCAGGAAGAAGAATTAACCACAAGCTCAGCCTGCCCCCCAGAACCAGAAGAGGGCCTGAAGCAATCCTGCAATTTTGCGGCCAGCTCCCAAAAAAGCGACTGGAAAAATGGAGCTCAGGGGCACTGCAATTCACAAACCTGCAGAGTTATAAATGATAACTCTCGTCCACAAATATATTGAGGGAAGGCAACGAAGAGGCTTTGAAAGCAAGGCAGAATTGCACGAAACAGATTTCAGAAGGTAGATTCGAATCGCCTTGAAAGCACATGAAAAGCGGCAAAACGTGGACAATGATGCCCTTGGCCAAAAAGGGCGTATGCGTTTTTTCCTGAATATATTCAGGAAAAAACGCATACGCCCTTTTTGGCCAACCAAGCCACCTGGAAAGGCAAATCAGCGCTCCAAAGAAGTCTCGCTTCCCAGCGGGCAAAAGGGCCATGCGGAAAAAAGTGTCCAAACCAGAAATGCAGGACCGGCCATGGAGAAATGGGAGCCTTGCTACGCTGATGGGCGGGATGTAAATTGCCAACAGCCACTCTGGAGAAGTGTACGGTGTGTCCTGAAACATCTAAAAAACACAGCTTGGAGAGCATAGGGCACTTCCACTCATGGGCGTATAAATTGGGAAAATTAAAAATCAGCAAGACACAGGCACCCCAAAGTTTAGGGCTGCTCTGTTGACAAGAACCCCCACTTCATTACACCTTAAATATCCTAGGAAAGAGAAAAGTGGATAACGAAGTTGTGGTCCTCATGTACAATGGAATATCACTCAGCCGTGAAATCCACCTCATAAGGCTAGTAGCAGCACGATGAGTGGATTTAGGTACGACGATTCTAAGTGAAATAAGTCACACAGAAAAAGACACTTATCATAAGATATCACTTATAGAGGGAATGTAAAAACCGCTACACTTGAACTGAATTACAAAACAGAACAGAGTCACACGTTCAGAAAACACACTATGGCTACTGAACGGGAAAGGTGAGGTGGGGTGATGCATAAAACAAGGGTTTCAAATTAGCTCAGATACCGTTCCATAAACCCAATATGTAGTAGACAAGACCTACTCCTTGCTTAGTGAACTGGCCTCAACACCCCCTATTCACCGCACAAGAATATATCTGACTAGTAAGAATCTTCACACCTATGTATTGATATCTCTCTGTAAGTGAGTCAAGGGGGTGTAAAGCGGCATAAACACAGCCGTGAAAAGCAGCTAAACCCCATTATAAAAAGAAATTACTTTTCAAAACCCGTGAAACAAAAACAGTGAAAGAGAGAGAAATCCTTCAAAATTCGTTCAGGGGCTGTGATGAAACCTGGATTGACCATATCTAGACCCACAGCTGATTGAGACATAAGGGTGGACACTCTTGGGGCTGAGAGGTTTGGTGAGGTTGCGTGAGCCAACGCAGACCCTTTAAAGTAATACTGCATGGTACCCATCCCATGGGTCCCAAATCTCCAGGTTCAAGGGCATCTTCCTACTTCGAAAACATGCATGAGAAACCCAGAAAATGGTACACCGTGTGATCGGGAAAGGTTTCTAAAACGCACCTCATTTCTCATCTCCTTGTGCTCGGGTTCGCCATTCCAGCCGCTTTACTAGCCATCTCCCTCCTTGGAGAATCAGCACCTTTAACCTCCTGTTCCGTACAGGTTGCAATTTGTCCTGAGGATGAACGGGAAGAGGGGGAACCAATGAGAGACTAGCCCTAGGGGTTGGGACAGGCACAGGTCACTCTATTTTCCCATCAGGAAGAAGAATTAACCACAAGCTCAGCCTGCCCCCCAGAACCAGAAGAGGGCCTGAAGCAATCCTGCACTTTTGCGGCCAGCTCCCAAAAAAGCGACTGGAAAAATGGAGCTCAGGGGCACGGCAATTCACAAACCTGCAGAGTTATAAATGATAACTCTCGTCCACAAATATATTGAGGGAAGGCAACGAAGAGGCTTTGAAAGCAAGGCAGAATTGCACGAAACAGATTTCAGGAGGTAGATTCGAATCGCCTTGAAAGCACATGAAAAGCGGCAAAACGTGGACAATGATGCCCTTGGCCAAAAAGGGCGTATGCGTTTTTTCCTGAATATATTCAGGAAAAAACGCATACGCCCTTTTTGGCCAACCAAGCCACCTGGAAAGGCAAATCAGCGCTCCAAAGAAGTCTCGCTTCCCAGCGGGCAAAAGGGCCATGCGGAAAAAAGTGTCCAAACCAGAAATGCAGGACCGGCCATGGAGAAAGGGGAGCCTTGCTACGCTGATGGGCGGGATGTAAATTGCCAACAGCCACTCTGGAGAAGTGTACGGTGTGTCCTGAAACATCTAAAAAACACAGCTTGGAGAGAATAGGGCACTTCCACTCATGGGCGTATAAATTGGGAAAACTAAAAATCAGCAAGACACAGGCACCCCAAAGTTTAGGGCTGCTCTGTTGACAAGAACCCCCACTTCATTACACCTTAAATATCCTAGGAAAGAGAAAAGTGGATAACGAAGTTGTGGTCCTCATGTACAATGGAATATCACTCAGCCGTGAAATCCACGTCATAAGGCTAGTAGCAGCACGATGAGTGGATTTAGGTACGACGATTCTAAGTGAAATAAGTCACACAGAAAAAGACACTTATCATAAGATATCACTTATAGAGGGAATGTAAAAACCGCTACACTTGAACTGAATTACAAAACAGAACAGAGTCACACGTTCAGAAAACACACTATGGCTGCTGAACGGGAAAGGTGAGGTGGGGTGATGCATAAAACAAGGGTTTCAAATTAGCTCAGATACCGTTCCATAAACCCAATATGTAGTAGACAAGACCTACTCCTTGTTCAGTGAACTGGCCTCAACACCCCCTATTCACCGCACAAGAATATATCTGACTAGTAAGAATCTTCAAACCTATGTATTGATATCTCTCTGTAAGTGAGTCAAGGGGGTGTAAAGCGGCATAAACACAGCCGTGAAAAGCAGCTAAACCCCATTATAAAAAGAAATGACTTTTCAAAACCCGTGAAACAAAGACAGTGAAAGAGAGAGAAATTCTTACAAAATTCATTCAGGGGCTGTGATGCAACCTGGATTGACCATATCTAGACCCACAGCTGATTGAGACATAAGGGTGGACACTCTTGGGGCTGAGAGGTTTGGTGAGGTTGCGTGAGCCAACACAGACCCTTTAAAGTAATACTGCATGGTACCCATCCCATGGGTCCCAAATCTCCAGGTTCAAGGGCATCTTCCTACGTCGAAAACATGCATGAGAAACCCAGAAGATGGTACACCGTGTGATCGGGAAAGGTTTCTAAAACGCACCTCATTTCTCATCTCCTTGTGCTCGGGTTCGCCATTGCAGCCGCTTTACTAGCCATCTCCCACCTTGGAGAATCAGCACCTTTAACCTCCTGTTCCATACAGGTTGCAATTTGTCCTGAGGATGAACGGGAAGAGGGGGAACCAATGAGAGACTAGCTCTAGGGGTTGGGACAGGCACAGGTCACTCTATTTTCCCATCAGGAAGAAGAATTAACCACAAGGTCAGCCTGCCCCCCAGAACCAGAAGAGGGCCTGAAGCAATCCTGCAATTTTGCGGCCAGCTCCCAAAAAAGCGACTGGAAAAATGGAGCTCAGGGGCACTGCAATTCACAAACCTGCAGAGTTATAAATGATAACTCTCGTCCACAAATATATTGAGGGAAGGCAACGAAGAGGCTTTGAAAGCAAGGCAGAATTGCACGAAACAGATTTCAGAAGGTAGATTCGAATCGCCTTGAAAGCACATGAAAAGCGGCAAAACGTGGACAATGATGCCCTTGGCCAAAAAGGGCGTATGCGTTTTTTCCTGAATATATTCAGGAAAAAACGCATACGCCCTTTTTGGCCAACCAAGCCACCTGGAAAGGCAAATCAGCGCTCCAAAGAAGTCTCGCTTCCCAGCGGGCAAAAGGGCCATGCGGAAAAAAGTGTCCAAACCAGAAATGCAGGACCGGCCATGGAGAAATGGGAGCCTTGCTACGCTGATGGGCGGGATGTAAATTGCCAACAGCCACTCTGGAGAAGTGTACGGTGTGTCCTGAAACATCTAAAAAACACAGCTTGGAGAGCATAGGGCACTTCCACTCATGGGCGTATAAATTGGGAAAATTAAAAATCAGCAAGACACAGGCACCCCAAAGTTTAGGGCTGCTCTGTTGACAAGAACCCCCACTTCATTACACCTTAAATATCCTAGGAAAGAGAAAAGTGGATAACGAAGTTGTGGTCCTCATGTACAATGGAATATCACTCAGCCGTGAAATCCACCTCATAAGGCTAGTAGCAGCACGAGGAGTGGATTTAGGTACGACGATTCTAAGTGAAATAAGTCACACAGAAAAAGACACTTATCATAAGATATCACTTATAGAGGGAATGTAAAAACCGCTACACTTGAACTGAATTACAAAACAGAACAGAGTCACACGTTCAGAAAACACACTATGGCTACTGAACGGGAAAGGTGAGGTGGGGTGATGCATAAAACAAGGGTTTCAAATTAGCTCAGATACCGTTCCATAAACCCAATATGTAGTAGACAAGACCTACTCCTTGCTTAGTGAACTGGCCTCAACACCCCCTATTCACCGCACAAGAATATATCTGACTACTAAGAATCTTCACACCTATGTATTGATATCTCTCTGTAAGTGAGTCAAGGGGGTGTAAAGCGGCATAAACACAGCCGTGAAAAGCAGCTAAACCCCATTATAAAAAGAAATTACTTTTCAAAACCCGTGAAACAAAAACAGTGAAAGAGAGAGAAATCCTTCAAAATTCGTTCAGGGGCTGTGATGAAACCTGGATTGACCATATCTAGACCCACAGCTGATTGAGACATAAGGGTGGACACTCTTGGGGCTGAGAGGTTTGGTGAGGTTGCGTGAGCCAACGCAGACCCTTTAAAGTAATACTGCATGGTACCCATCCCATGGGTCCCAAATCTCCAGGTTCAAGGGCATCTTCCTACTTCGAAAACATGCATGAGAAACCCAGAAAATGGTACACCGTGTGATCGGGAAAGGTTTCTAAAACGCACCTCATTTCTCATCTCCTTGTGCTCGGGTTCGCCATTCCAGCCGCTTTACTAGCCATCTCCCTCCTTGGAGAATCAGCACCTTTAACCTCCTGTTCCGTACAGGTTGCAATTTGTCCTGAGGATGAACGGGAAGACGGGGAACCAATGAGAGACTAGCCCTAGGGGTTGGGACAGGCACAGGTCACTCTATTTTCCCATCAGGAAGAAGAATTAACCACAAGCTCAGCCTGCCCCCCAGAACCAGAAGAGGGCCTGAAGCAATCCTGCACTTTTGCGGCCAGCTCCCAAAAAAGCGACTGGAAAAATGGAGCTCAGGGGCACGGCAATTCACAAACCTGCAGAGTTATAAATGATAACTCTCGTCCACAAATATATTGAGGGAAGGCAACGAAGAGGCTTTGAAAGCAAGGCAGAATTGCACGAAACAGATTTCAGGAGGTAGATTCGAATCGCCTTGAAAGCACATGAAAAGCGGCAAAACGTGGACAATGATGCCCTTGGCCAAAAAGGGCGTATGCGTTTTTTCCTAAATATATTCAGGAAAAAACGCATACGCCCTTTTTGGCCAACCAAGCCACCTGGAAAGGCAAATCAGCGCTCCAAAGAAGTCTCGCTTCCCAGCGGGCAAAAGGGCCATGCGGAAAAAAGTGTCCAAACCAGAAATGCAGGACCGGCCATGGAGAAAGGGGAGCCTTGCTACGCTGATGGGCGGGATGTAAATTGCCAACAGCCACTCTGGAGAAGTGTACGGTGTGTCCTGAAACATCTAAAAAACACAGCTTGGAGAGAATAGGGCACTTCCACTCATGGGCGTATAAATTGGGAAAACTAAAAATCAGCAAGACACAGGCACCCCAAAGTTTAGGGCTGCTCTGTTGACAAGAACCCCCACTTCATTACACCTTAAATATCCTAGGAAAGAGAAAAGTGGATAACGAAGTTGTGGTCCTCATGTACAATGGAATATCACTCAGCCGTGAAATGCACGTCATAAGGCTAGTAGCAGCACGATGAGTGGATTTAGGTACGACGATTCTAAGTGAAATAAGTCACACAGAAAAAGACACTTATCATAAGATATCACTTATAGAGGGAATGTAAAAACCGCTACACTTGAACTGAATTACAAAACAGAACAGAGTCACACGTTCAGAAAACACACTATGGCTGCTGAACGGGAAAGGTGAGGTGGGGTGATGCATAAAACAAGGGTTTCAAATTAGCTCAGATACCGTTCCATAAACCCAATATGTAGTAGACAAGACCTACTCCTTGTTCAGTGAACTGGCCTCAACACCCCCTATTCACCGCACAAGAATATATCTGACTAGTAAGAATCTTCAAACCTATGTATTGATATCTCTCTGTAAGTGAGTCAAGGGGGTGTAAAGCGGCATAAACACAGCCGTGAAAAGCAGCTAAACCCCATTATAAAAAGAAATGACTTTTCAAAACCCGTGAAACAAAGACAGTGAAAGAGAGAGAAATTCTTACAAAATTCATTCAGGGGCTGTGATGCAACCTGGATTGACCATATCTAGACCCACAGCTGATTGAGACATAAGGGTGGACACTCTTGGGGCTGAGAGGTTTGGTGAGGTTGCGTGAGCCAACACAGACCCTTTAAAGTAATACTGCATGGTACCCATCCCATGGGTCCCAAATCTCCAGGTTCAAGGGCATCTTCCTACGTCGAAAACATGCATGAGAAACCCAGAAGATGGTACACCGTGTGATCGGGAAAGGTTTCTAAAACGCACCTCATTTCTCATCTCCTTGTGCTCGGGTTCGCCATTGAAGCCGCTTTACTAGCCATCTCCCACCTTGGAGAATCAGCACCTTTAACCTCCTGTTCCGTACAGGTTGCAATTTGTCCTGAGGATGAACGGGAAGAGGGGGAACCAATGAGAGACTAGCTCTAGGGGTTGGGACAGGCACAGGTCACTCTATTTTCCCATCAGGAAGAAGAATTAACCACAAGCTCAGCCTGCCCCCCAGAACCAGAAGAGTGCCTGAAGCAATCCTGCAGTTTTGCGGCCAGCTCCCAGAAAAGCGACTGGAAAAATGGAGCTCAGGGGCACTGCAATTCACAAACCTGCAGAGTTATAAATGATAACTCTCGTCCACAAATATATTGAGGGAAGGCAACGAAGAGGCTTTGAAAGCAAGGCAGAATTGCACGAAACAGATTTCAGGAGGTAGATTCGAATCGCCTTGAAAGCACATGAAAAGCGGCAAAACGTGGACAATGATGCCCTTGGCCAAAAAGGGCGTATGCGTTTTTTCCTGAATATATTCAGGAAAAAACGCATACGCCCTTTTTGGCCAACCAAGCAACCTGGAAAGGCAAATCAGCGCTCCAAAGAAGTCTCGCTTCCCAGCGGGCAAAAGGGCCATGCGGAAAAAAGTGTCCAAACCAGAAATGCAGGACCGGCCATGGAGAAATGGGAGCCTTGCTACGCTGATGGGCGGGATGTAAATTGCCAACAGCCACTCTGGAGAAGTGTACGGTGTGTCCTGAAACATCTAAAAAACACAGATTGGAGAGCATAGGGCACTTCCACTCATGGGCGTATAAATTGGGAAAACTAAAAATCAGCAAGACACAGGCACCCCAAAGTTTAGGGCTGCTCTGTTGACAAGAACCCCCACTTCATTACACCTTAAATATCCTAGGAAAGAGAAAAGTGGATAACGAAGTTGTGGTCCTCATGTACAATGGAATATCACTCAGCCGTGAAATCCACGTCATAAGGCTAGTAGCAGCACGATGAGTGGATTTAGGTAGGACGATTCTAAGTGAAATAAGTCACACAGAAAAAGACACTTATCATAAGATATCACTTATAGAGGGAATGTAAAAACCGCTACACTTGAACTGAATTACAAAACACAACAGAGTCACACGTTCAGAAAACACACTATGGCTGCTGAACGGGAAAGGTGAGGTGGGGTGATGCATAAAACAAGGGTTTCAAATTAGCTCAGATACCGTTCCATAAACCCAATATGTAGTAGACAAGACCTACTCCTTGCTCAGTGAACTGGCCTCAACACCCCCTATTCACCGCACAAGAATATATCTGACTAGTAAGAATCTTCAAACCTATGTATTGATACCTCTCTGTAAGTGAGTCAAGGGGGTGTAAAGAGCCCTAAACACAGCCGTGAAAAGCAGCTAAACCCCATTATAAAAAGAAATTACTTTTCAAAACCCGTGAAACAACGACAGTGAAAGAGAGAGAAATTCTTACAAAATTCGTTCAGGGGCTGTGATGCAACCTGGATTGACCATATCTAGACCCACAGCTGATTGAGACATAAGGGTGGACACTCTTGGGGCTGAGAGGTTTGGTGAGGTTGCGTGAGCCAACGCAGACCCTTTAAAGTAATACTTCATGGTACCCATCCCATGGGTCCCAAATCTCCAGGTTCAAGGGCATCTTCCTACGTCGAAAACATGCATGAGAAACCCAGAAGATGGTACACCGTGTGATCGGGAAAGGTTTCTAAAACGCACCTCATTTCTCATCTCCTTCTGCTCGGGTTCGCGATTCCAGCCGCTTTACTAGCCATCTCCCTCCTTGGAGAATCAGCACCTTTAACCTCCTGTTCCGTACAGGTTGCAATTTGTCCTAACGATGAACGGGAATAGGGGGAACCAATGAGAGACTAGCTCTAGGGGTTGGGACAGGCATAGGTCACTCTATTTTCCCATCAGGAAGAAGAATTAACCACAAGCTCAGCCTGCCCCCCAGAACCAGAAGAGGGCATGAAGCAATCCTGCACTTTTGCGGCCAGCTCCCAAAAAAGCGACTGGAAAAATGGAGCTCAGGGGCACTGCAATTCACAAACCTGCAGAGTTATAAATGATAACTCTCGTCCACAAATATATTGAGGGAAGGCAACGAAGAGGCTTTGAAAGCAAGGCAGAATTGCAGGAAACAGATTTCAGGAGGTAGATTCGAAACACCTTGAAAGCACATGAAAAGCGGCAAAACGTGAACAATGATGCCCTTGGCCAAAAAGGGCGTATGCGTTTTTTCCTGAATATATTCAGGAAAAAACGCATACGCCCTTTTTGGCCAACCAAGCAACCTGGAAAGGCAAATCAGCGCTCCAAAGAAGTCTCGCTTCCCAGCGGGCAAAAGGGCCATGCGGAAAAAAGTGTCCAAACCACAAATGCAGGACCGGCCATGGAGAAATGGGAGCCTTGCTACGCTGATGGGCGGGATGTAAATTGCCAACAGCCACTCTGGAGAAGTGTACGGTGTGTCCTGAAACATCTAAAAAACACAGCTTGGAGAGCATAGGGCACTTCCACTCATGGGCGTATAAATTGGGAAAACTAAAAATCAGCAAGACACAGGCTCCCCAAAGTTTAGGGCTGCTCTGTTGACAAGAACCCCCACTTCATTACACCTTAAATATCCTAGGAAAGAGAAAAGTGGATAACGAAGTTGTGGTCCTCATGTAGAATGCAATATCACTCAGCCATGAAATCCACGTCATAAGGCTAGTAGCAGCACGATGAGTGGATTTAGGTACGACGATTCTAAGTCACACAGAAAAAGACACTTATCATAAGATATCACTTATAGAGGGAATGTAGAAAACGCTACACTTGAACTGAATTACAAAACAGAACAGAGTCACCCGTTCAGAAAACACACTATGGCTGCTGAACGGGAAAAGTGAGGTGGGGTGATGCATAAAACAAGGGTTTCAAATTAGCTCAGATACCGTTCCATAAACCCAATATGTAGTAGACAAGACCTACTCCTTGCTCAGTGAACTGGCCTCAACACCCCCTATTCACCGCACAAGAATATATCTGACTAGTAAAAATCTTCAAACCTATGTATTGATATCTCTCTGTAAGTGAGTCAAGGGGGTGTAAAGAGGCCTAAACACAGCCGTGAAAAGCAGCTAAACCCCATTATAAAAGTAAATTACTTTTCAAAACCCGTGAAACAAAGACAGTGAAAGACAGAGAAATTCTTACAAAATTCGTTCAGGGGCTGTGATGCAACCTGGATTGACCATATCTAGACCCACAGCTGATTGAGACATAAGGGTGGACACTCTTGGGGCTGAGAGGTTTGGTGAGGTTGCGTGAGCCAACGCAGACCCTTTAAAGTAATACTGCATGGTACCCATCCCATGGGTCCCAAATCTCCTGGTTCAAGGGCATCTTCCTACGTCGAAAACATACATGAGAAACCCAGAAGATGGTACACCGTGTGATCGGGAAAGTTTTCTAACACGCACCTCATTTCTCATCTCCTTGTGCTCGGGTTCGCCATTCCAGCCGCTTTACTAGCCATCTCCCTCCTTGGAGAATCAGCACCTTTAACCTCCTGTTCCGTACAGGTTGCAATTTGTCCTGACGATGAACGGGAAGAGGGGGAACCAATGAGAGACTAGCTCTAGGGGTTGGGACAGGCACAGGTCACTCTATTTTCCCATCAGGAAGAAGAATTAACCACAAGCTCAGCCTGCCCCCTAGAACCAGAAGAGGGCCTGAAGCAATCCTCCACTTTTGCGGCCAGCTCCCAAAAAAGCGACTGGAAAAATGGAGCTCAGGGGCACTGCAATTCACACACCTACAGAGGCACAAATGATAACTCTCGTCCACAAATATATTGAGGGAAGGCAACGAAGAGGCTTTGAAAGCAAGGCAGAATTGCAGGAAACAGATTTCAGGAGGTAGATTCGAAACACCTTGAAAGCACATGAAAAGCGGCAAAACGTGGACAATGATGCCCTTGGCCAAAAAGGGTGTATGCGTTTTTTCCTGAAAATATTGAGGAAAAAACGCATACGCCCTTTTTGGCCAACCAAGCAACCTGGAAAGGCAAATCAGCGCTCCAAAGAAGTCTCGCTTCCCAGCGGGCAAAAGGGCCATGCGGAAAAAAGTGTCCAAACCAGAAATGCAGGACTGGCCATGGAGAAATGGGAGCCTTGCTACGCTGATGGGCGGGATGTAAATTGCCAACAGCCACTCTGGAGAAGTGTACGGTGTGTCCTGAAACATCTAAAAAACACAGCTTGGAGAGCATAGGGCACTTCCACTCATGGGCGTATAAATTGGGAAAACTAAAAATCAGCAAGACACAGGCACCCCAAAGTTTAGGGCTGCTCTGTTGACAAGAACCCCCACTTCATTACACCTTAAATATCCTAGGAAAGAGAAAAGTGGATAACGAAGTTGTGGTCCTCATGTAGAATGCAATATCACTCAGCCATGAAATCCACGTCATAAGGCTAGTAGCAGTACGATGAGTGGATTTAGGTACGACGATTCTAAGTCACACAGAAAAAGACACTTATCATAAGATATCACTTATAGAGGGAATGTAAAAAACGCTACACTTGAACTGAATTACAAAACAGAACAGAGTCACACGTTCAGAAAACACACTATGGCTGCTGAACGGGAAAAGTGAGGTGGGGTGATGCATAAAACAAGGGTTTCAAATTAGCTCAGATACCGTTCCATAAACCCAATATGTAGTAGACAAGACCTACTCCTTGCTCAGTGAACTGGCCTCAACACCCCCTATTCACCGCACAAAAATATATCTGACTAGTAAAAATCTTCAAACCTATGTATTGATATCTCTCTGTAAGTGAGTCAAGGGGGTGTAAAGAGGCCTAAACACAGCCGTGAAAAGCAGCTAAACCCCATTATAAAATTAAATTACTTTTCAAAACCCGTGAAACAAAGACAGTGAAAGAGAGAGAAATTCTTCCAAAATTCGTTCAGGGGCTGTGATGCAACCTGGATTGACCATATCTAGACCCACAGCTGATTGAGACATAAGGGTGGACACTCTTGGGGCTGAGAGGTTTGGTGAGGTTGCGTGAGCCAACGCAGACCCTTTAAAGTAATACTGCATCGTACCCATCCCATGGGTCCTAAATCTCCTGGTTCAAGGGCATCTTCCTACGTCGAAAACATGCATGAGAAACCCAGAAGATGGTACACCGTGTGATCAGGAAAGGTTTCTAAAACGCACCTCATTTCTCATCTCCTTGTGCTCGGGTTCGCCATTCCAGCCGCTTTACTAGCCATCTCCCTCCTTGGAGAATCAGCACCTTTAACCTCCTGTTCCGTACAGGTTGCAATTTGTCCTGACGATGAACGGGAAGAGGGGGAACCAATGAGAGACTAGCTCTAGGGGTTGGGGAAGGCACAGGTCACTCTATTTTCCCATCAGGAAGAAGAATTAACCACAAGCTCAGCCTGCCCCCCAGAACCAGAAGAGGGCCTGAAGCAATCCTGCACTTTTGCGGCCAGCTCCCAAAAAAGCGACTGGAAAAATGGAGCTCAGGGGCACTGCAATTCACAAACCTGCAGAGTTATAAATGATAACTCTCGTCCACAAATATATTGAGGGAAGGCAACGAAGAGGCTTTGAAAGCAAGGCAGAATTGCAGGAAACAGATTTCAGGAGGTAGATTCGAATCGCCTTGAAAGCACATGAAAAGTGGCAAAACGTGGACAATGATGCCCTTGGCCAAAAAGGGCGTAAGCGTTTTTTCCTGAATATATTCAGGAAAAAACGCATACGCCCTTTTTGGCCAACCAAGCAACCTGGAAAGGCAAATCAGCGCTCCAAAGAAGTCTCGCTTCCCAGCGGGCAAAAGGGCCATGCGGAAAAAGTGTCCAAACCAGAAATGCAGGACCGGCCATGGAGAAATGGGAGCCTTGCTACGCTGATGGGCGGGATGTAAATTGCCAACAGCCACTCTGGAGAAGTGTACGGTGTGTCCTGAAACATCTAAAAAAAACAGCTTGGAGATCATAGGGCACTTCCACTCATGGGCGTATAAATTGGGAAAACTAAAAATCAGGAAGACACAGGCACCCCAAAGTTTAGGGCTGCTCTGTTGACAAGAACCCCCACTTCATTACACCTTAAATATCCTAGGAAAGAGAAAAGTGGATAACGAAGTTGTGGTCTTAATGTACAATGGAATATCACTCAGCCATGAAATCCACGTCATAAGGCTAGTAGCAGCACGATGAGTGGATTTAGGTACGACGATTCTAAGTGAAATATGTCACACAGAAAAAGACACTTATCATAAGATATCACTTATAGAGGGAATGTAAAAACCGCTACACTTGAACTGAATTACAAAACAGAACAGAGTCACACGTTCAGAAAACACACTATGGCTGCTGAACGGGAAAGGTGAGGTGGGGTGATGCATAAAACAAGGGTTTCAAATTAGCTCCGATACCGTTCCAGAAACCCAATATGTAGTAGAGAAGACCTACTCCTTGCTCAGTGAACTGGACTCAACAACCCCTATTCACCGCAGAAGAATATATCTGACTAGTAAGAATCTTCAAACCTATGTATTGATATCGCTCTGTAAGTGAGTCAAGGGGGTGTAAAGCGGCATAAACACAGCCGTGAAAAGCAGCTAAACCCCATTATAAAAAGAAATTACTTTTCAAAACCCGTGAAACAAAGACAGTGAAAGAGAGAGAAATTCTTACACAATTCGTTCAGGGGCTGTGATGCAACCTGGATTGACCATATCTAGACCCACAGCTGATTGAGACATAAGGGTGGACACTCTTGGGGCTGAGAGGTTTGGTGAGGTTGCGTGAGCCAACGCAGACCCTTTAAAGTAATACTGCATGGTACCCATCCCATGGGTCCCAAATCTCCAGGTTCAAGGGCATCTTCCTACGTCGAAAACATGCATGAGAAACCCAGAAGATGGTACACCGTGTGATCGGGAAAGGTTTCTAAAACGCACCTCATTTCTCATCTCCTTGTGCTCGGGTTCGCCATTCCAGCCGCTTTACTAGCCATCTCCCTCCTTGGAGAATCAGCACCTTTAACCTCCTGTTCCGTACAGGTTGCAATTTGTCCTGAGGATGAACGGGAAGAGGGGGAACCAATGAGAGACTAGCTCTAGGGGTTGGGACAGGCACAGGTAACTCTATTTTCCCATCAGGAAGAAGAATTAACCACAAGCTCAGCCTGCCCCCCAGAACCAGAAGAGGGCCTGAAGCAATCCTGCACTTTTGCGGCCAGCTCCCAAAAAAGCGACTGGAAAAATGGAGCTCAGGGGCACTGCAATTCACAAACCTGCAGAGTTATAAATGATAACTCTCGTCCACAAATATATTGAGGGAAGGCAACGAAGAGGCTTTGAAAGCAAGGCAGAATTGCAGGAAACAGATTTCAGGAGGTAGATTCGAATCGCCTTGAAAGCACATGAAAAGCGGCAAAACGTGGACAATGATGCCCTTGGCCAAAAAGGGCGTATGCGTTTTTTCCTGAATATATTCAGGAAAAAACGCATACGCCCTTTTTGGCCAACCAAGCAACCTGGAAAGGCAAATCAGCGCTCCAAAGAAGTCTCGCTTCCCAGCGGGCAAAAGGGCCATGCGGAAAAAAGTGTCCAAACCAGAAATGCAGGACCGGCCATGGAGAAATGGGAGCCTTGCTACGCTGATGGGCGGGATGTAAATTGCCAACAGCCACTCTGGAGAAGTGTACGGTGTGTCCTGAAACATCTAAAAAAAACAGCTTGGAGATCATAGGGCACTTCCACTCATGGGCGTATAAATTGGGAAAACTAAAAATCAGGAAGACACAGGCACCCCAAAGTTTAGGGCTGCTCTGTTGACAAGAACCCCCACTTCATTACACCTTAAATATCCTAGGAAAGAGAAAAGTGGATAACGAGGTTGTGGTCTTAATGTACAATGGAATATCACTCAGCCATGAAATCCACGTCATAAGGCTAGTAGCCGCACGATGAGTGGATTTAGGTACGACGATTCTAAGTGAAATATGTCACACAGAAAAAGACACTTATCATAAGATATCACTTATAGAGGGAATGTAAAAACCGCTACACTTGAACTGAATTACAAAACAGAACAGAGTCACACGTTCTGAAAACACACTATGGCTGCTGAACGGGAAAGGTGAGGTGGGGTGATGCATAAAACAAGGGTTTCAAATTAGCTCAGATACCGTTCCATAAACCCAATATGTAGTAGACAAGACCTACTCCTTGCTCAGTGAACTGGCCTCAACACCCCCTATTCACCGCACAAGAATATATCTGACTAGGAAGAATCTTCAAACCTATGTATTGATATCGCTCTGTAAATGAGTCAAGGGGGTGTAAAGCGGCATAAACACAGCCGTGAAAAGCAGCTAAACCCCATTATAAAAAGAAATTACTTTTCAAAACCCGTGAAAGAAAGACAGTGAAAGAGAGAGAAATTCTTACAAAATTCTTTCAGGGGCTGTGATGCAACCTGCATTGATCATATCTAGACCCACAGCTGATGCAGACATAAGGGTGGACACTCTTGGGGTTGAGAGGTTTGGTAAGGTTGCGTGAGCCAACGCACACCCTTTAAAGTAATACTGCATGGTACCCATCCCATGGGTCCCAAATCTCCAGGTTCAAGGGCATCTTCCTACGTCGAAAACATGCATGAGAAACCCAGAAGATGGTACACCGTGTGATCGGGAAAGGTTTCTAAAACGCACCTCATTTCTCATCTCCTTGTGCTCGGGTTCGCCATTCCAGCCGCTTTACTAGCCATCTCCCTCCTTGGAGAATCAGCACCTTTAACCTCCTGTTCCGTACAGGTTGCAATTTGTCCTGAGGATGAACGGGAAGAGGGGGAACCAATGAGAGACTAGCTCTAGGGTTTGGGACAGGCACAGGTCACTCTATTTTCCCATCAGGAAGAAGAATTAACCACAAGCTCAGCCTGCCCCCCAGAACCAGAAGAGGGCCTGAAGCAATCCTGCACATTTGCGGCCAGCTCCCAAAAAAGCGACTGGAAAAATGGAGCTCAGGGGCACTGCAATTCACAAACCTGCAGAGTTATAAATGATAACTGTCGTCCACAAATATATTGAGGAAGGCACCGAAGAGGCTTTGAAAGCAAGGCAGAATTGCAGGAAACAGATTTCAGGAGGTAGATTCGAATCGCCTTGAAAGCACATGAAAAGCGGCAAAACGTGGACAATGATGCCCTTGGCCAAAAAGGGCGTATGCGTTTTTTCCTGAATATATTCAGGAAAAAACGCATACGCCCTTTTTGGCCAACCAAGCAACCTGGAAAGGCAAATCAGCGCTCCAAAGAAGTCTCGCTTCCCAGCGGGCAAAAGGGCCATGCGGAAAAAAGTGTCCAAACCAGAAATGCAGGACCGGCCATGGAGAAATGGGAGCCTTGCTACGCTGATGGGCGGGATGTAAATTGCCAACAGCCACTCTGGAGAAGTGTACGGTGTGTCCTGAAACATATAAAAAAAACACAGCTTGGAGAGCATAGGGCACTTCCACTCATGGGCGTATAAATTGGGAAAACTAAAAATCAGCAAGACACAGGCACCCCAAAGTTTAGGGCTGCTCTGTTGACAAGAACCCCCACTTCATTACACCTTAATTATCCTAGGAAAGAGAAAAGTGGATAACGAAGTTGTGGTCCTCATGTACAATGGAATATCACTCAGCCATGAAATCCACGTCATAAGGCTAGTAGCAGCACGATGAGTGGATTTAGGTACGACGATTCTAAGTGAAATAAGTCACACAGAAAAAGACACTTATCATAAGATATCACTTATAGAGGGAATGTAAAAACCGCTACACTTGAACGGAATTACAAAACAGAACAGAGTCACACGTTCAGAAAACACACTATGGCTGCTGAACGGGAAAGGTGAGGTGGGGTGATGCATAAAACAAGGGTTTCAAATTAGCTCAGATACCGTTCCATAAACCCAATATGTAGTAGAAAAGACCTACTCCTTGCTCAGTGAACTGGACTCAACACCCCGTATTCACCGCAGAAGAATATATCTGACTAGTAAGAATCTTCAAACCTATGTATTGATATCGCTCTGTAAGTGAGTCACGGGGGTGTAAAGCGGCCTAAACACAGCCGTGAAAAGCAGGTAAACCCCATTATAAAAATAAATTACTTTTCAAAACCCGTGAAAGAAAGACAGTGAAAGAGAGAGAAATTCTTACAAAATTTGTTCAGGGGCTGTGATGCAACCTGGATTGATCATATCTAGACCCACAGCTGATGCAGACTTAAGGGTGGACACTCTTGGGGCTTAGAGGTTTGGTGAGGTTGCGTGAGCCAACGCACACCCTTTAAAGTAATACTGCATGGTACCCATCCCATGGGTCCCAAATCTCCAGGTTCAAGGGCATCTTCCTACGTCGAAAACATGCATGAGAAACCCAGAAGATGGTACACCGTGTGATCGGGAAAGGTTTCTAAAACGCACCTCATTTCTCATCTCCTTGTGCTCGGGTTCGCCATTCCAGCCGCTTTACTAGCCATCTCCCTCCTTGGAGAATCAGCACCTTTAACCTCCTGTTCCGTACAGGTTGCAATTTGTCCTGAGGATGAACGGGAAGAGGGGGAACCAATGAGAGACTAGCTCTAGGGGTTGGGACAGGCACAGGTCACTTTATTTTCCCATCAGGAAGAAGAATTAACCACAAGCTCAGCCTGCCCCCCAGAACCAGAAGAGGGCCTGAAGCAATCCTGCACATTTGCGGCCAGCTCCCAAAAAAGCGACTGGAAAAATGGAGCTCAGGGGCACTGCAATTCACAAACCTGCAGAGTTATAAATGATAACTGTCGTCCACAAATATATTGAGGAAGGCACCGAAGAGGCTTTGAAAGCAAGGCAGAATTGCAGGAAACAGATTTCAGGAGGTAGATTCGAATCGCCTTGAAAGCACATGAAAAGCGGCAAAACGTGGACAATGATGCCCTTGGCCAAAAAGGGCGTATGCGTTTTTTCCTGAATATATTCAGGAAAAAACGCATACGCCCTTTTTGGCCAACCAAGCAACCTGGAAAGGCAAATCAGCGCTCCAAAGAAGTCTCGCTTCCCAGCGGGCAAAAGGGCCATGCGGAAAAAAGTGTCCAAACCAGAAATGCAGGACCGGCCATGGAGAAATGGGAGCCTTGCTACGCTGATGGGCGGGATGTAAATTGCCAACAGCCACTCTGGAGAAGTGTACGGTGTGTCCTGAAACATATAAAAAAAACACAGCTTGGAGAGCATAGGGCACTTCCACTCATGGGCGTATAAATTGGGAAAACTAAAAATCAGCAAGACACAGGCACCCCAAAGTTTAGGGCTGCTCTGTTGACAAGAACCCCCACTTCATTACACCTTAATTATCCTAGGAAAGAGAAAAGTGGATAACGAAGTTGTGGTCCTCATGTACAATGGAATATCACTCAGCCATGAAATCCACGTCATAAGGCTAGTAGCAGCACGATGAGTGGATTTAGGTACGACGATTCTAAGTGAAATAAGTCACACAGAAAAAGACACTTATCATAATATATCACTTATAGAGGGAATGTAAAAACCGCTACACTTGAACGGAATTACAAAACAGAACAGAGTCACACGTTTAGAAAACACACTATGGCTGCTGAACGGGAAAGGTGAGGTGGGGTGATGCATAAAACAAGGGTTTCAAATTAGCTCAGATACCGTTCCATAAACCCAATATGTCGTAGACAAGACCTACTCCTTGCTCAGTGAACTGGACTCAACACCCCCTATTCACCACAGAAGAATATATCTGACTAGTAAGAATCTTCAAACCTATGTATTGATATCGCTCTGTAAGTGAGTCACGGGGGTGTAAAGCGGCCTAAACACAGCCGTGAAAAGCAGCTAAACCCCATTATAAAAATAAATTACTTTTCAAAACCCGTGAAACTAAGACAGTGAAAGAGAGAGAAATTCTTACAAAATTTGTTCAGGGGCTGTGATGCAACCTGGATTGATCATATCTAGACCCACAGCTGATTGAGACATAAGGGTGGACACTCTTGGGGCTGAGAGGTTTGGTGAGGTTGCGTGAGCCAACGCAGACCCTTTAAAGTAATACTGCATGGTACCCATCCCATGGGTCCCAAATCTCCAGGTTCAAGGGCATCTTCCTACGTCGAAAACATGCATGAGAAACCCAGAACATGGTACACCGTGTGATCGGGAAAGGTTTCTAAAACGCACCTCATTTCTCATCTCCTTGTGCTCGGGTTCGCCATTCCAGCCGCTTTACTAGCCATCTCCCTCCTTGGAGAATCAGCACCTTTAACCTCCTGTTCCGTACAGGTTGCAATTTGTCCTGAGGATGAACGGGAAGAGGGGGAACCAATGAGAGACTAGCTCTAGGGGTTGGGACAGGCACAGGTCACTCTATTTTCCCATCAGGAAGAAGAATTAACCACAAGCTCAGCCTGCCCCCCAGAACCAGAAGAGGGCCTGAAGCAATCCTGCACTTTTGCGGCCAGCTCCCAAAAAAGCGACTGGAAAAATGGAGCTCAGGGGCACTGCAATTCACAAACCTGCAGAGTTATAAATGATAACTCTCGTCCACAATTATATTGAGGGAAGGCAACGAAGAGGCTTTGAAAGCAAGGCAGAATTGCAGGAAACAGATTTCAGGAGGTAGATTCGAATCGCCTTGAAAGCACATGAAAAGCGGCAAAACGTGGACAATGATGCCCTTGGCCAAAAAGGGCGTATGCGTTTTTTCCTGAATATATTCAGGAAAAAACGCATACGCCCTTTTTGGCCAACCAAGCAACCTGGAAAGGCAAATCAGCGCTCCAAAGAAGTCTCGCTTCCCAGCGGGCAAAAGGGCCATGCGGAAAAAAGTGTCCAAACCAGAAATGCAGGACCGGCCATGGAGAAATGGGAGCCTTGCTACGCTGATGGGTGGGATGTAAATTGCCAACAGCCACTCTGGAGAAGTATACGGTGTGTCCTGAAACATCTAAAAAACACAGCTTTGAGAGCATAGGGCACTTCCACTCATGGGCGTATAAATTGGGAAAACTCAAAATCAGCAAGACACAGGCACCCCAAAGTTTAGGGCTGCTCTGTTGACAAGAACCCCCCACTTCATTACACCTTAAATATCCTAGGAAAGAGAAAAGTGGATAACGAAGTTGTGGTCCTCATGTACAATGGAATATCACTCAGCCATGAAATCCACGTCATAAGGCTAGTAGCAGCACGATGAGTGGATTTAGGTACGACGATTCTAAGTGAAATAAGTCACACAGAAAAAGACACTTATCATAAGATATCACTTATAGAGGGAATGTAAAAACCGCTACACTTGAACGGAATTACAAAACAGAACAGAGTCACACGTTCAGAAAACACACTATGGCTGCTGAACGGGAAAGGTGAGGTGGGGTGATGCATAAAACAAGGGTTTCAAATTAGCTCAGATACCATTCCATAAACCCAATATGTAGTAGACAAGACCTACTCCTTGCTCAGTGAACTGGACTCAACACCCCCTATTCACCGCAGAAGAATATATCTGACTAGTAAGAATCTTCAAACCTATGTATTGATATCGCTCTGTAAGTGAGTCACGGGGGTGTACAGTGGCCTAAACACAGCCGTGAAAAGCAGCTAAACCCCATTATAAAAATAAATTACTTTTCAAAACCCGTGAAACAAAGACAGTGAAAGAGAGAGAAATTCTTACAAAATTTGTTCAGGGGTGTGATGCAACCTGGATTGACCATATCTAGACCCACAGCTGATTGAGACATAAGGGTGGACACTCTTGGGGCTGAGAGGTTTGGTGAGGTTGCGTGAGCCAACGCAGACCCTTTAAAGTAATACTGCATGGTACCCATCCCATGGGTCCCAAATCTCCAGGTTCAAGGGCATCTTCCTACGTCGAAAACATGCATGAGAAACCCAGAAGATGGTACACCGTGTGATCGGGAAAGGTTTCTAAAACGCACCTCATTTCTCATCTCCTTGTGCTCGGGTTCGCCATTCCAGCCGCTTTACTAGCCATCTCCCTCCTTGGAGAATCAGCACCTTTAACCTCCTGTTCCGTACAGGTTGCAATTTGTCCTGAGGATGAACGGGAAGAGGGGGAACCAATGAGAGACTAGCTCTAGGGGTTGGGACAGGCACAGGTCACTCTATTTTCCCATCAGGAAGAAGAATTAACCACAAGCTCAGCCTGCCCCCCAGAACCAGAAGAGGGCCTGAAGCAATCCTGCACTTTTGCGGCCAGCTCCCAAAAAAGCGACTGGAAAAATGGAGCTCAGGGGCACTGCAATTCACAAACCTGCAGAGTTATAAATGATAACTCTCGTCCACAAATATATTGAGGGAAGGCAACGAAGAGGCCTTGAAAGCAAGGCAGAATTGCAGGAAACAGATTTCAGGAGGTAGATTCGAATCGCCTTGAAAGCACATGAAAAGCGGCAAAACGTGGACAATGATGCCCTTGGCCAAAAAGGGCGTATGCGTTTTTTCCTGAATATATTCAGGAAAAAACGCATACGCCCTTTTTGGCCAACCAAGCAACCTGGAAAGGCAAATCAGCGCTCCAAAGAAGTCTCGCTTCCCAGCGGGCAAAAGGGCCATGCGGAAAAAAGTGTCCAAACCAGAAATGCAGGACCGGCCATGGAGAAATGGGAGCCTTGCTACGCTGATGGGCGGGATGTAAATTGCCAACAGCCACTCTGGAGAAGTGTACGGTGTGTCCTGAAACTTCTAAAAAACACAGCTTGGAGAGCATAGGGCACTTCCACTCATGGGCTTATAAATTGGGAAAACTAAAAATCAGCAAGACACAGGCACCCCAAAGTTTAGGGCTGCTCTGTTGACAAGAACCCCCAACTTCATTACACCTTAAATATCCTAGGAAAGAGAAAAGTGGATAAAGAAGTTGTGGTCCTCATGTACAATGGAATATCACTCAGCCATGAAATCCACGTCATAAGGCTAGTAGCAGCACGATGAGTGGATTTAGGTACGACGATTCTAAGTGAAATAAGTCACACAGAAAAAGACACTTATCATAAGATATCACTTATAGAGGGAATGAAAACCGCTACACTTGAACTGAATTACAAAACAGAACAGAGTCACACGTTCAGAAAACACACTATGGCTGCTGAACGGGAAAGGTGAGGTGGGGTGATGCATAAAACAACGATTTCAAATTAGCTCAGATACCGTTCCATAAACCCAATATGTAGTAGACAAGACCTACTCCTTGCTCAGTGAACTGGACTCAACACCCCCTATTCACCGCAGAAGAATATATCTGACTAGTAAGAATCTTCAAACCTATGTATTGATATCTCACTGTAAGTGAGTCAAGGGGGTGTAAAGCGGCCTAAACACAGCCGTGAAAAGCAGCTAAACCCCATTATAAAAATAAATTACTTTTCAAAACCCGTGAAACAAAGACAGTGAAAAAGAGAGATATTCTTACAAAATTCGTTCAGGGGCTGTGATGCAACCTGGATTGACCATATCTAGACCCACAGCTGATTGAGACATAAGGGTGGACACTCTTGGGGCTGAGAGGTTTGGTGAGGTTGCGTGAGCCAACACAGACCCTTTAAAGTAATACTGCATGGTACCCATCCCATGGTTCCCAAATCTCCAGGTTCAAGGGCATCTTCCTACGTCGAAAACATGCATGAGAAACCCAGAAGATGGTACACCGTGTGATCGGGAAAGGTTTCTAAAACGCACCTCATTTCTCATCTCCTTGTGCTCGGGTTCGCCATTCCAGCCGCTTTACTAGCCATCTCCCTCCTTGGAGAATCAGCACCTTTAACCTCCTGTTCCGTACAGGTTGCAATTTGTCCTGAGGATGAACGGGAAGAGGGGGAACCAATGAGAGACTAGCTCTAGGGGTTGGGACAGGCACAGGTCACTCTATTTTCCCATCAGGAAGAAGAATTAACCACAAGCTCAGCCTGCCCCCCAGAACCAGAAGAGGGTCTGAAGCAATCCTGCACTTTTGCGGCCAGCTCCCAAAAAAGTGACTGGAAAAATGGAGCGCAGGGGCACTGCAATTCACAAACCTGCAGAGTTATAAATGATAACTCTCGTCCACAAATATATTGAGGGAAGGCAACGAAGAGGCTTTGAAAGCAAGGAAGAATTGCAGGAAACAGATTTCAGGAGGTAGATTCGAATCGCCTTGAAAGCACATGAAAAGCGGCAAAACGTGGACAATGATGCCCTTGGCCAAAAAGGGCGTATGCGTTTTTTCCTGAATATATTCAGGAAAAAATGCATACGCCCTTTTTGGCCAACCAAGCAACCTGGAAAGGCAAATCAGCGCTCCAAAGAAGTCTCGCTTCCCAGCGGGCAAAAGGGCCATGCGGAAAAAAGTGTCCAAACCAGAAATGCAGGACCGGCCAGGGAGAAATGGGAGCCTTGCTACGCTGATGGGCGGGATGTAAATTGCCAACAGCCACTCTGGAGAAGTATACGGTGTGTCCTGAAACATCTAAAAAACACAGCTTGGAGAGCATAGGGCACTTCCACTCATGGGCGTATAAACTGGGAAAACTAAAAATCAGCAAGACACAGGCACCCCAAAGTTTAGGGCTGCTCTGTTGACAAGAACCCCCCACTTCATTACACCGTAAATATCCTAGGAAAGAGAAAAGTGGATAAAGAAGTTGTGGTCCTCATGTACAATGGAATATCACTCAGCCATGAAATCCACGTCATAAGGCTAGTAGCAGCACGATGAGTGGATTTAGGTACGACGATTCTAAGTGAAATAAGTCACACAGAAAAAGACACTTATCATAAGATATCACTTATAGAGGGAATGAAAACCGCTACACTTGAACTGAATTACAAAAGAGAACAGAGTCACACGTTCAGAAAACACACTATGGCTGCTGAACGGGAAAGGTGAGGTGGGGTGATGCATAAAACAAGGGTTTCAAATTAGCTCAGATACCGTTCCATAAACCCAATATGTAGTAGACAAGACCTACTCCTTGCTCAGTGAACTGGCCTCAACACCCCCTATTCACCGCACAAGAATATATCTGACTAGTAAGAATCTTCAAACCTATGTATTGATATCTCTCTGTAAGTGAGTCAAGGGGGTGTAAAGCGGCATAAACACAGCAGTGAAAAGCAGCTAAACCCCATTATAAAAAGAAATTACTTTTCAAAACCCGTGAAACAAAGACAGTGAAAGAGAGAGAAATTCTTACAAAATTCGTTCAGGGGCTGTGATGCAACCTGGATTGACCATATCTAGACCCACAGCTGATTGAGACATAAGGGTGGACACTCTTGGGGCTGAGAGGTTTGGTGAGGTTGCGTGAGCCAACGCAGACCCTTTAAAGTAATACTGCATGGTACCCATCCCATGGGTCCCAAATCTCCAGGTTCAAGGGCATCTTCCTACGTCGAAAACATGCATGAGAAACCCAGAAGATGGTACACCGTGTGATCGGGAAAGGTTTCTAAAACGCACCTCATTTCTCATCTCCTTGTGCTCGGGTTCGCCATTCCAGCCGCTTTACTAGCCATCTCCCTCCTTGGAGAATCAGCACCTTTAACCTCCTGTTCCGTACAGGTTGCAATTTGTCCTGAGGATGAACGGGAAGAGGGGGAACCAATGAGAGACTAGCTCTAGGGGTTGGGACAGGCACAGGTCACTCTATTTTCCCATCAGGAAGAAGAATTAACCACAAGCTCAGCCTGCCCCCCAGAACCAGAAGAGGGCCTGAAGCAATCCTGCACTTTTGCGGCCAGCTCCCAAAAAAGCGACTGGAAAAATGGAGCTCAGGGGCACTGCAATTCACAAACCTGCAGAGTTATAAATGATAACTCTCGTCCACAAATATATTGAGGGAAGGCAACGAAGAGGCCTTGAAAGCAAGGCAGAATTGCAGGAAACAGATTTCAGGAGGTAGATTCGAATCGCCTTGAAAGCACATGAAAAGCGGCAAAACGTGGACAATGATGCCCTTGGCCAAAAAGGGCGTATGCGTTTTTTCCTGAATATATTCAGGAAAAAACGCATACGCCCTTTTTGGCCAACCAAGAAACCTGGAAAGGCAAATCAGCGCTCCAAAGAAGTCTCGCTTCCCAGCGGGCAAAAGGGCCATGCGGAAAAAAGTGTCCAAACCAGAAATGCAGGAAGGGCCATGGAGAAAGGGGAGCCTTGCTACGGTGATGGGCGGGATGTAAATTGCCAACAGCCACTCTGGAGAAGTGTACGGTGTGTCCTGAAACATCTAAAAAACACAGCTTGGAGAGCATAAGGCACTTCCACTCATGGGCGTATAAATTGGGAAAACTAAAAATCAGCAAGACACAGGCACCCCAAAGTTTAGGGCTGCTCTGTTGACAAAAACCCCCACTTCATTACACCTTAAATATCCTAGGAAAGAGAAAAGTGGATAAAGAAGTTGTGGTCCTCATGTACAATGGAATATCACTCAGCCATGAAATCCACGTCATAAGGCTAGTAGCAGCACGATGAGTGGATTTAGGTACGACGATTCTAAGTGAAATAAGTCACACAGAAAAAGACACTTATCATAAGATATCACTTATAGAGGGAATGTAAAAAACGCTAGACTTGAACTGAATTACAAAACAGAACAGAGTCACACGTTTAGAAAACACACTATGGTTGCTGAACGGGAAAGGTGAGGTGGGGTGATGCATAAAACAAGGGTTTCAAATTAGCTCAGATACCGTTCCATAAACCCAATATGTAGTAGACAAGACCTACTCCTTGCTCAGTGAACTGGACTCAACACCCCCTATTCACCGCAGAAGAATATATCTGACTAGTAAGAATCTTCAAACCTATGTATTGATATCTCTCTGTAAGTGAGTCAAGGGGGTGTAAAGCGGCATAAACACAGCCGTGAAAAGCAGCTAAACCCCATTATAAAAAGAAATTACTTTTCAAAACCCGTGAAACAAAGACAGTGAACGAGAGAGATATTCTTACAAAATTCGTTCAGGGGCTGTGATGCCATCTGGATTGACCATATCTAGACCCACAGCTGATTGAGACATAAGGGTGGACACTCTTGGGGCTGAGAGTTTTGGTGAGGTTGCGTGAGCCAATGCAGACCCTTTAAAGTAATACTGCATGGTACCCATCCCATGGGTCCCAAATCTCCAGGTTCAAGGGCATCTTCCTACGTCGAAAACATGCATGAGAAACCCAGAAGATGGTACACCGTGTGATCGGGAAAGGTTTCTAAAACGCACCTCATTTCTCATCTCCTTGTGCTCGGGTTCGCCATTCCAGCCGCTTTACTAGCCATCTCCCTCCTTGGAGAATCAGCACCTTTAACCTCCTGTTCCGTACAGGTTGCAATTTGTCCTGAGGATGAACGGGAAGAGGGGGAACCAATGAGAGACTAGCTCTAGGGGTTGGGACAGGCACAGGTCACTCTATTTTCCCATCAGGAAGAAGAATTAACCACAAGCTCAGCCTGCCCCCCAGAACCAGAAGAGGGCCTGAAGCAATCCTGCACTTTTGCGGCCAGCTCCCAAAAAAGCGACTGGAAAAATGGAGCTCAGGGGCACTGCAATTCACAAACCTGCAGAGTTATAAATGATAACTCTCGTCCACAAATATATTGAGGGAAGGCAACGAAGAGGCCTTGAAAGCAAGGCAGAATTGCAGGAAACAGATTTCAGGAGGTAGATTCGAATCGCCTTGAAAGCACATGAAAAGCGGCAAAACGTGGACAATGATGCCCTTGGCCAAAAAGGGCGTATGCGTTTTTTCCTGAATATATTCAGGAAAAAACGCATACGCCCTTTTTGGCCAACCAAGCAACCTGGAAAGGCAAATCAGCGCTCCAAAGAAGTCTCGCTTCCCAGCGGGCAAAAGGGCCATGCGGAAAAAAGTGTCCAAACCAGAAATGCAGGACCGGCCATGGAGAAATGGGAGCCTTGCTACGCTGATGATGGGATGTAAATTGCCAACAGCCACTCTGGAGAAGTGTACGGTGTGTCCTGAAACATCTAAAAAACACAGCTTGGAGAGCATAGGGCACTTCCACTCATGGGCGTATAAATTGGGAAAACTAAAAATCAGCAAGACACAGGCACCCCAAAGTTTAGGGCTGCTCTGTTGACAAGAACCCCCCACTTCATTACACCTTAAATATCCTAGGAAAGAGAAAAGTGGATAACGAAGTTGTGGTCCTCATGTACAATGGAATATCACTCAGCCATGAAATCCACGTCATAAGGCTAGTAGCAGCACGATGAGTGGATTTAGGTACGACGGTTCTAAGTGAAATAAGTCACACAGAAAAAGACACTTATCATAAGATATCACTTAGAGAGGGAATGTAAAAACCGCTACACTTGACCTAAATGACAAAACAGAAGAGAGTCACACGTTAAGAAAACACACTATGGCTGCTGAACGGGAAAGGTGAGGTGGGGTGATGCATAAAACAAGGGTTTCAAATTAGCTCAGATACCGTTCCATAAACCCAATATGTAGTAGACAAGACCTACTCCTTGCTCAGTGAACTGGCCTCAACACCCCCTATTCACCACAGAAGAATATATCTGACTAGTAAGAATCTTCAAACCTATGTATTGATATCGCTCTGTAAGTGAGTCACGGGGGTGTAAAGCGGCCTAAACACAGCCGTGAAAAGCAGCTAAACCCCATTATAAAAATAAATTACTTTTCAAAACCCGTGAAACAAAGACAGTGAAAGAGAGAGAAATTCTTACAAAATTTGTTCAGGGGTGTGATGCAACCTGGATTGACCATATCTAGACCCACAGCTGATTGAGACATAAGGGTGGACACTCTTGGGGCTGAGAGGTTTGGTGAGGTTGCGTGAGCCAACGCAGACCCTTTAAAGTAATACTGCAAGGTACCCATCCCATGGGTCCCAAATCTCCAGGTTCAAGGGCATCTTCCTACGTCGAAAACATGCATGAGAAACCCAGAAGATGGTACACCGTGTGATCGGGAAAGGTTTCTAAAACGCACCTCATTTCTCATCTCCTTGTGCTCGGGTTCGCCATTCCAGCCGCTTTACTAGCCATCTCCCTCCTTGGAGAATCAGCACCTTTAACCTCCTGTTCCGTACAGGTTGCAATTTGTCCTGAGGATGAACGGGAAGAGGGGGAACCAATGAGAGACTAGCTCTAGGGGTTGGGACAGGCACAGGTCACTCTATTTTCCCATCAGGAAGAAGAATTAACCACAAACTCAGCCTACCCCCCAGAACCAGAAGAGGGCCTGAAGCAATCCTGCACATTTGCGGCCAGCTCCCAAAAAAGCGACTGGAAAAATGGAGCTCAGGGTCACTGCAATTCACAAACCTGCAGAGTTATAAATGATAACTGTCGTCCACAAATATATTGAGGAAGGCACCGAAGAGGCTTTGAAAGCAAGGCAGAATTGCAGGAAACAGATTTCAGGAGGTAGATTCGAATCGCCTTGAAAGCACATGAAAAGCGGCAAAACGTGGACAATGATGCCCTTGGCCAAAAAGGGCGTATGCGTTTTTTCCTGAATATATTCAGGAAAAAACGCATACGCCCTTTTTGGCCAACCAAGCAACCTGGAAAGGCAAATCAGCGCTCCAAAGAAGTCTCGCTTCCCAGCGGGCAAAAGGGCCATGCGGAAAAAAGTGTCCAAACCAGAAATGCAGGACCGGCCATGGAGAAATGGGAGCCTTGCTACGCTGATGGGCGGGATGTAAATTGCCAACAGCCACTCTGGAGAAGTGTACGGTGTGTCCTGAAACATCTAAAAAACACAGCTTGGAGAGCATAGGGCACTTCCACTCATGGGCGTATAAATTGGGAAAACTAAAAATCAGCAAGACACAGGCACCCCAAAGTTTAGGGCTGCTCTGTTGACAAGAACCCCCACTTCATTACACCTTAAATATCCTAGGAAAGAGAAAAGTGGATAAAGAAGTTGTGGTCCTCATGTACAATGGAATATCACTCAGCCATGAAATCCACGTCATAAGGCTAGTAGCAGCACGATGAGTGGATTTAGGTACGACGATTCTAAGTGAAATAAGTCACACAGAAAAAGACACTTATCATAAGATATCACTTATAGAGGGAATGTAAAAAACGCTACACTTGAACTGAATTACAAAACAGAACAGAGTCACACGTTTAGAAAACACACTATGGCTGCTGAACGGGAAAGGTGAGGTGGGGTGATGCATAAAACAAGGGTTTCAAATTAGCTCAGATACCGTTCCATAAACCCAATATGTAGTAGACAAGACCTACTCCTTGCTCAGTGAACTGGACTCAACACCCCCTATTCACCGCAGAAGAACATATCTGACTAGTAAGAATCTTCAAACCTATGTATTGATATCTCTCTGTAAGTGAGTCAAGGGGGTGTAAAGCGGCCTAAACACAGCCGTGAAAAGCAGCTAAACCCCATTATAAAAATAAATTACTTTTCAAAACCCGTGAAACAAAGACAGTGAAAAAGAGAGATATTCTTACAAAATTCGTTCAGGGGCTATGATGCAACCTGGATTCACCATATCTAGACCCACAGCTGATTGAGACATAAGGGTGGACACTCTTGGGGCTGAGAGGTTTGGTGAGGTTGCGTGAGCCAACACAGACCCTTTAAAGTAATACTGCATGGTACCCATCCCATGGGTCCCAAATCTCCAGGTTCAAGGGCATCTTCCTACGTCGAAAACATGCATGAGAAACCCAGAAGATGGTACACCGTGTGATCGGGAAAGGTTTCTAAAACGCACCTCATTTCTCATCTCCTTGTGCTCGGGTTCGCCATTCCAGCCGCTTTACTAGCCATCTCCCTCCTTGGAGAATCAGCACCTTTAACCTCCTGTTCCGTACAGGTTGCAATTTGTCCTGAGGATGAACGGGAAGAGGGGGAACCAATGAGAGACTAGCTCTAGGGGTTGGGACAGGCACAGGTCACTCTATTTTCCCATCAGGAAGAAGAATTAACCACAAGCTCAGCCTGCCCCCCAGAACCAGAAGAGGGTCTGAAGCAATCCTGCACTTTTGCGGCCAGCTCCCAAAAAAGCGACTGGAAAAATGGAGCGCAGGGGCACTGCAATTCACAAACCTGCAGAGTTATAAATGATAACTCTCGTCCACAAATATATTGAGGGAAGGCAACGAAGAGGCTTTGAAAGCAAGGAAGAATTGCAGGAAACAGATTTCAGGAGGTAGATTCGAATCGCCTTGAAAGCACATGAAAAGCGACAAAACGTGGACAATGATGCCCTTGGCCAAAAAGGGCGTATGCGTTTTTTCCTGAATATATTCAGGAAAAAACGCATACGCCCTTTTTGGCCAACCAAGCAACCTGGAAAGGCAAATCAGCGCTCCAAAGAAGTCTCGCTTCCCAGCGGGCAAAAGGGCCATGCGGAAAAAAGTGTCCAAACCAGAAATGCAGGACCGGCCAGGGAGAAATGGGAGCCTTGCTACGCTGACGGGCGGGATGTAAATTGCCAACAGCCACTCTGGAGAAGTATACGGTGTGTCCTGAAACATCTAAAAAACACAGCTTGGAGAGCATAGGGCACTTCCACTCATGGGCGTATAAATTGGGAAAACTAAAAATCAGCAAGACACAGGCACCCCAAAGTTTAGGGCTGCTCTGTTGACAAGAACCCCCCACTTCATTACACCGTAAATATCCTAGGAAAGAGAAAAGTGGATAAAGAAGTTGTGGTCCTCATGTTCAATGGAATATCACTCAGCCATGAAATCCACGTCATAAGGCTAGTAGCAGCACGATGAGTGGATTTAGGTACGACGATTCTAAGTGAAATAAGTCACACAGAAAAAGACACTTATCATAAGATATCACTTATAGAGGGAATGAAAACCGCTACACTTGAACTGAATTACAAAAGAGAACAGAGTCACACGTTAAGAAAACACACTATGGCTGCTGAACGGGAAAGGTGAGGTGGGGTGATGCATAAAACAAGGGTTTCAAATTAGCTCAGATACCGTTCCATAAACCCAATATGTAGTAGACAAGACCAACTCCTTGCTCAGTGAACTGGCCTCAACACCCCCTATTCACCGCACAAGAATATATCTGACTAGTAAGAATCTTCAAACCTATGTATTGATATCTCTCTGTAAGTGAGTCAAGGGGGTGTAAAGCGGCATAAACACAGCAGTGAAAAGCAGCTAAACCCCATTATAAAAAGAAATTACTTTTCAAAACCCGTGAAACAAAGACAGTGAAAGAGAGAGAAATTCTTACAAAATTCGTTCAGGGGCTGTGATGCAACCTGGATTGACCATATCTAGACCCACAGCTGATTGAGACATAAGGGTGGACACTCTTGGGGCTGAGAGGTTTGGTGAGGTTGCGTGAGCCAACGCAGACCCTTTAAAGTAATACTGCATGGTACCCATCCCATGGGTCCCAAATCTCCAGGTTCAAGGGCATCTTCCTACGTCGAAAACATGCATGAGAAACCCAGAAGATGGTACACCGTGTGATCGGGAAAGGTTTCTAAAACGCACCTCATTTCTCATCTCCTTGTGCTCGGGTTCGCCATTCCAGCCGCTTTACTAGCCATCTACCTCCTTGGAGAATCAGCACCTTTAACCTCCTGTTCCGTACAGGTTGCAATTTGTCCTGAGGATGAACGGGAAGAGGGGGAACCAATGAGAGACTAGCTCTAGGGGTTGGGACAGGCACAGGTCACTCTATTTTCCCATCAGGAAGAAGAATTAACCACAAGCTCAGCCTGCCCCCCAGAACCAGAAGAGGGCCTGAAACAATCCTGCACATTTGCGGCCAGCTCCCAAAAAAGCGACTGGAAAAATGGAGCTCAGGGGCACTGCAATTCACAAACCTGCAGAGTTATAAATGATAACTCTCGTCCACAAATATATTGAGGGAAGGCAACGAAGAGGATTTGAAAGCAAGGCAGAATTGCAGGAAACAGATTTCAGGAGGTAGATTCGAATCGCCTTGAAAGCACATGAACAGTGGCAAAACGTGGACAATGATGCCCTTGGCCAAAAAGGGCGTATGCGTTTTTTCCTGAATATATTCAGGAAAAAACGCATACGCCCTTTTTGGCCAACCAAGCAACCTGGAAAGGCAAATCAGCGCTCCAAAGAAGTCTCGCTTCCCAGCGGGCAAAAGGGCCATGCGGAAAAAAGTGTCCAAACCAGAAATGCAGGAAGGGCCATGGAGAAAGGGGAGCCTTGCTACGCTGATGGGCGGGATGTAAATTGCCAACAGCCACTCTGGAGAAGTGTACGGTGTGTCCTGAAACATCTAAAAAACACAGCTTGGAGAGCATAAGGCACTTCCACTCATGGGCGTATAAATTGGGAAAACTAAAAATCAGCAAGACACAGGCACCCCAAAGTTTAGGGCTGCTCTGTTGACAAAAACCCCCACTTCATTACACCTTAAATATCCTAGGAAAGAGAAAAGTGGATAAAGAAGTTGTGGTCCTCATGTACAATGGAATATCACTCAGCCATGAAATCCACGTCATAAGGCTAGTAGCAGCACGATGAGTGGATTTAGGTACGACGATTCTAAGTGAAATAAGTCACACAGAAAAAGACACTTATCATAAGATATCACTTATAGAGGGAATGTAAAAAACGCTAGACTTGAACTGAATTACAAAACAGAACAGAGTCACACGTTTAGAAAACACACTATGGTTGCTGAACGGGAAAGGTGAGGTGGGGTGATGCATAAAACAAGGGTTTCAAATTAGCTCAGATACCGTTCCATAAACCCAATATGTAGTAGACAAGACCTACTCCTTGCTCAGTGAACTGGACTCAACACCCCCTATTCACCGCAGAAGAATATATCTGACTAGTAAGAATCTTCAAACCTATGTATTGATATCTCTCTGTAAGTGAGTCAAGGGGGTGTAAAGCGGCATAAACACAGCCGTGAAAAGCAGCTAAACCCCATTATAAAAAGAAATTACTTTTCAAAACCCGTGAAACAAAGACAGTGAAAGAGAGAGATATTCTTACAAAATTCGTTCAGGGGCTGTGATGCCATCTGGATTGACCATATCTAGACCCACAGCTGATTGAGACATAAGGGTGGACACTCTTGGGGCTGAGAGGTTTGGTGAGGTTGCGTGAGCCAATGCAGACCCTTTAAAGTAATACTGCATGGTACCCATCCCATGGGTCCCAAATCTCCAGGTTCAAGGGCATCTTCCTACGTCGAAAACATGCATGAGAAACCCAGAAGATGGTACACCGTGTGATCGGGAAAGGTTTCTAAAACGCACCTCATTTCTCATCTCCTTGTGCTCGGGTTCGCCATTCCAGCCGCTTTACTAGCCATCTCCCTCCTTGGAGAATCAGCACCTTTAACCTCCTGTTCCGTACAGGTTGCAATTTGTCCTGAGGATGAACGGGAAGAGGGGGAACCAATGAGAGACTAGCTCTAGGGGTTGGGACAGGCACAGGTCACTCTATTTTCCCATCAGGAAGAAGAATTAACCACAAGCTCAGCCTGCCCCCCAGAACCAGAAGAGGGCCTGAAGCAATCCTGCACTTTTGCGGCCAGCTCCCAAAAAAGCGACTGGAAAAATGGAGCGCAGGGGCACTGCAATTCACAAACCTGCAGAGTTATAAATGATAACTCTCGTCCACAAATATATTGAGGGAAGGCAACGAAGAGGCCTTGAAAGCAAGGCAGAATTGCAGGAAACAGATTTCAGGAGGTAGATTCGAATCGCCTTGAAAGCACATGAAAAGCGGCAAAACGTGGACAATGATGCCCTTGGCCAAAAAGGGCGTATGCGTTTTTTCCTGAATATATTCAGGAAAAAACGCATACGCCCTTTTTGGCCAACCAAGCAACCTGGAAAGGCAAATCAGCGCTCCAAAGAAGTCTCGCTTCCCAGCGGGCAAAAGGGCCATGCGGAAAAAAGTGTCCAAACCAGAAATGCAGGAAGGGCCATGGAGAAAGGGGAGCCTTGCTACGCTGATGGGCGGGATGTAAATTGCCAACAGCCACTCTGGAGAAGTGTACGGTGTGTCCTGAAACATCTAAAAAACACAGCTTGGAGAGCATAAGGCACTTCCACTCATGGGCGTATAAATTGGGAAAACTAAAAATCAGCAAGACACAGGCACCCCAAAGTTTAGGGCTGCTCTGTTGACAAAAACCCCCACTTCATTACACCTTAAATATCCTAGGAAAGAGAAAAGTGGATAAAGAAGTTGTGGTCCTCATGTACAATGGAATATCACTCAGCCATGAAATCCATGTCATAAGGCTAGTAGCAGCACGATGAGTGGATTTAGGTACGACGATTCTAAGTGAAATAAGTCACACAGAAAAAGACACTTATCATAAGATATCACTTATAGAGGGAATGTAAAAAACGCTAGACTTGAACTGAATTACAAAACAGAACAGAGTCACACGTTTAGAAAACACACTATGGTTGCTGAACGGGAAAGGTGAGGTGGGGTGATGCATAAAACAAGGGTTTCAAATTAGCTCAGATACCGTTCCATAAACCCAATATGTAGTAGACAAGACCTACTCCTTGCTCAGTGAACTGGACTCAACACCCCCTATTCACCGCAGAAGAATATATCTGACTAGTAAGAATCTTCAAACCTATGTATTGATATCTCTCTGTAAGTGAGTCAAGGGGGTGTAAAGCGGCATAAACACAGCCGTGAAAAGCAGCTAAACCCCATTATAAAAAGAAATTACTTTTCAAAACCCGTGAAACAAAGACAGTGAAAGAGAGAGATATTCTTACAAAATTCGTTCAGGGGCTGTGATGCCATCTGGATTGACCATATCTAGACCCACAGCTGATTGAGACATAAGGGTGGACACTCTTGGGGCTGAGAGGTTTGGTGAGGTTGCGTGAGCCAATGCAGACCCTTTAAAGTAATACTGCATGGTACCCATCCCATGGGTCCCAAATCTCCAGGTTCAAGGGCATCTTCCTACGTCGAAAACATGCATGAGAAACCCAGAAGATGGTACACCGTGTGATCGGGAAAGGTTTCTAAAACGCACCTCATTTCTCATCTCCTTGTGCTCGGGTTCGCCATTCCAGCCGCTTTACTAGCCATCTCCCTCCTTGGAGAATCAGCACCTTTAACCTCCTGTTCCGTACAGGTTGCAATTTGTCCTGAGGATGAACGGGAAGAGGGGGAACCAATGAGAGACTAGCTCTAGGGGTTGGGACAGGCACAGGTCACTCTATTTTCCCATCAGGAAGAAGAATTAACCACAAGCTCAGCCTGCCCCCCAGAACCAGAAGAGGGCCTGAAGCAATCCTGCACTTTTGCGGCCAGCTCCCAAAAAAGCGACTGGAAAAATGGAGCTCAGGGGCACTGCAATTCACAAACCTGCAGAGTTATAAATGATAACTCTCGTCCACAAATATATTGAGGGAAGGCAACGAAGAGGCCTTGAAAGCAAGGCAGAATTGCAGGAAACAGATTTCAGGAGGTAGATTCAAATCGCCTTGAAAGCACATGAAAAGCGGCAAAACGTGGACAATGATGCCCTTGGCCAAAAAGGGCGTATGCGTTTTTTCCTGAATATATTCAGGAAAAAACGCATACGCCCTTTTTGGCCAACCAAGCAACCTGGAAAGGCAAATCAGCGCTCCAAAGAAGTCTCGCTTCCCAGCGGGCAAAAGGGCCATGCGGAAAAAAGTGTCCAAACCAGAAATGCAGGAACGGCCATGGAGAAATGGGAGCCTTGCTACGCTGATGGGCGGGATGTAAATTGCCAACAGCCACTCTGGAGAAGTGTACGGTGTGTCCAGAAACTTCTAAAAAACACAGCTTGGAGAGCATAGGGCACTTCCACTCATGGGCGTATAAATTGGGAAAACTAAAAATCAGCAAGACACAGGCACCCCAAAGTTTAGGGCTGCTCTGTTGACAAGAACCCCCCACTTCATTACACCGTAAATATCCTAGGAAAGAGAAAAGTGGATAAAGAAGTTGTGGTCCTCATGTACAATGGAATATCACTCAGCCATGAAATCCACGTCATAAGGCTAGTAGCAGCACGATGAGTGGATTTAGGTACGACGATTCTAAGTGAAATAAGTCACACAGAAAAAGACACTTATCATAAGATATCACTTATAGAGGGAATGTAAAAAACGCTAGACTTGAACTGAATTACAAAACAGAACAGAGTCACACGTTTAGAAAACACACTATGGTTGCTGAACGGGAAAGGTGAGGTGGGGTGATGCATAAAACAAGGGTTTCAAATTAGCTCAGATACCGTTCCATAAACCCAATATGTAGTAGACAAGACCTACTCCTTGCTCAGTGAACTGGACTCAACACCCCCTATTCACCGCAGAAGAATATATCTGACTAGTAAGAATCTTCAAACCTATGTATTGATATCTCTCTGTAAGTGAGTCAAGGGGGTGTAAAGCGGCATAAACACAGCCGTGAAAAGCAGCTAAACCCCATTATAAAAAGAAATTACTTTTCAAAACCCGTGAAACAAAGACAGTGAACGAGAGAGATATTCTTACAAAATTCGTTCAGGGGCTGTGATGCCATCTGGATTGACCATATCTAGACCCACAGCTGATTGAGACATAAGGGTGGACACTCTTGGGGCTGAGAGGTTTGGTGAGGTTGCGTGAGCCAATGCAGTCCCTTTAAAGTAATACTGCATGGTACCCATTCCATGGGTCCCAAATCTCCAGGTTCAAGGGCATCTTCCTACGTCGAAAACATGCATGAGAAACCCAGAAGATGGTACACCGTGTGATCGGGAAAGGTTTCTAAAACGCACCTCATTTCTCATCTCCTTGTGCTCGGGTTCGCCATTCCAGCCGCTTTACTAGCCATCTCCCTCCTTGGAGAATCAGCACCTTTAACCTCCTGTTCCGTACAGGTTGCAATTTGTCCTGAGGATGAACGGGAAGAGGGGGAACCAATGAGAGACTAGCTCTAGGGGTTGGGACAGGCACAGGTCACTCTATTTTCCCATCAGGAAGAAGAATTAACCACAAGCTCAGCCTGCCCCCCAGAACCAGAAGAGGGCCTGAAGCAATCCTGCACTTTTGCGGCCAGCTCCCAAAAAAGTGACTGGAAAAATGGAGCTCAGGGGCACTGCAATTCACAAACCTGCAGAGTTATAAATGATAACTCTCGTCCACAAATATATTGAGGGAAGGCAACGAAGAGGCCTTGAAAGCAAGGCAGAATTGCAGGAAACAGATTTCAGGAGGTAGATTCAAATCGCCTTGAAAGCACATGAAAAGCGGCAAAACGTGGACAATGATGCCCTTGGCCAAAAAGGGCGTATGCGTTTTTTCCTGAATATATTCAGGAAAAAACGCATACGCCCTTTTTGGCCAACCAAGCAACCTGGAAAGGCAAATCAGCGCTCCAAAGAAGTCTCGCTTCCCAGCGGGCAAAAGGGCCATGCGGAAAAAAGTGTCCAAACCAGAAATGCAGGAACGGCCATGGAGAAATGGGAGCCTTGCTACGCTGATGGGCGGGATGTAAATTGCCAACAGCCACTCTGGAGAAGTGTACGGTGTGTCCAGAAACTTCTAAAAAACACAGCTTGGAGAGCATAGGGCACTTCCACTCATGGGCGTATAAATTGGGAAAACTAAAAATCAGCAAGACACAGGCACCCCAAAGTTTAGGGCTGCTCTGTTGACAAGAACCCCCCACTTCATTACACCGTAAATATCCTAGGAAAGAGAAAAGTGGATAAAGAAGTTGTGGTCCTCATGTACAATGGAATATCACTCAGCCATGAAATCCACGTCATAAGGCTAGTAGCAGCACGATGAGTGGATTTAGGTACGACGATTCTAAGTGAAATAAGTCACACAGAAAAAGACACTTATCATAAGATATCACTTATAGAGGGAATGTAAAAAACGCTAGACTTGAACTGAATTACAAAACAGAACAGAGTCACACGTTTAGAAAACACACTATGGTTGCTGAACGGGAAAGGTGAGGTGGGGTGATGCATAAAACAAGGGTTTCAAATTAGCTCAGATACCGTTCCATAAACCCAATATGTAGTAGACAAGACCTACTCCTTGCTCAGTGAACTGGACTCAACACCCCCTATTCACCGCAGAAGAATATATCTGACTAGTAAGAATCTTCAAACCTATGTATTGATATCTCTCTGTAAGTGAGTCAAGGGGGTGTAAAGCGGCATAAACACAGCCGTGAAAAGCAGCTAAACCCCATTATAAAAAGAAATTACTTTTCAAAACCCGTGAAACAAAGACAGTGAACGAGAGAGATATTCTTACAAAATTCGTTCAGGGGCTGTGATGCCATCTGGATTGACCATATCTAGACCCACAGCTGATTGAGACATAAGGGTGGACACTCTTGGGGCTGAGAGGTTTGGTGAGGTTGCGTGAGCCAATGCAGACCCTTTAAAGTAATACTGCATGGTACCCATCCCATGGGTCCCAAATCTCCAGGTTCAAGGGCATCTTCCTACGTCGAAAACATGCATGAGAAACCCAGAAGATGGTACACCGTGTGATCGGGAAAGGTTTCTAAAACGCACCTCATTTCTCATCTCCTTGTGCTCGGGTTCGCCATTCCAGCCGCTTTACTAGCCATCTCCCTCCTTGGAGAATCAGCACCTTTAACCTCCTGTTCCGTACAGGTTGCAATTTGTCCTGAGGATGAACGGGAAGAGGGGGAACCAATGAGAGACTAGCTCTAGGGGTTGGGACAGGCACAGGTCACTCTATTTTCCCATCAGGAAGAAGAATTAACCACAAGCTCAGCCTGCCCCCCAGAACCAGAAGAGGGCCTGAAGCAATCCTGCACTTTTGCGGCCAGCTCCCAAAAAAGCGACTGGAAAAATGGAGCTCAGGGGCACTGCAATTCACAAACCTGCAGAGTTATAAATGATAACTCTCGTCCACAAATATATTGAGGGAAGGCAACGAAGAGGCCTTGAAAGCAAGGCAGAATTGCAGGAAACAGATTTCAGGAGGTAGATTCAAATCGCCTTGAAAGCACATGAAAAGCGGCAAAACGTGGACAATGATGCCCTTGGCCAAAAAGGGCGTATGCGTTTTTTCCTGAATATATTCAGGAAAAAACGCATACGCCCTTTTTGGCCAACCAAGCAACCTGGAAAGGCAAATCAGCGCTCCAAAGAAGTCTCGCTTCCCAGCGGGCAAAAGGGCCATGCGGAAAAAAGTGTCCAAACCAGAAATGCAGGAACGGCCATGGAGAAATGGGAGCCTTGCTACGCTGATGGGCGGGATGTAAATTGCCAACAGCCACTCTGGAGAAGTGTACGGTGTGTCCAGAAACTTCTAAAAAACACAGCTTGGAGAGCATAGGGCACTTCCACTCATGGGCGTATAAATTGGGAAAACTAAAAATCAGCAAGACACAGGCACCCCAAAGTTTAGGGCTGCTCTGTTGACAAGAACCCCCCACTTCATTACACCTTAAATATCCTAGGAAAGAGAAAAGTGGATAAAGAAGTTGTGGTCCTCATGTACAATGGAATATCACTCAGCCATGAAATCCACGTCATAAGGCTAGTAGCAGCACGATGAGTGGATTTAGGTACGACGATTCTAAGTGAAATAAGTCACACAGAAAAAGACACTTATCATAAGATATCACTTATAGAGGGAATGAAAACCGCTACACTTGAACTGAATTACAAAACAGAACAGAGTCACACGTTCAGAAAACACACTATGGCTGCTGAACGGGAAAGGTGAGGTGGGGTGATGCATAAAACAAGGGTTTCAAATTAGCTCAGATACCGTTCCATAAACCCAATATGTAGTAGACAAGACCTACTCCTTGCTCAGTGAACTGGACTCAACACCCCCTATTCACCGCAGAAGAATATATCTGACTAGTAAGAATCTTCAAACCTATGTATTGATATCTCTCTGTAAGTGAGTCAAGGGGGTGTAAAGCGGCATAAACACAGCCGTGAAAAGCAGCTAAACCCCATTATAAAAAGAAATTACTTTTCAAAACCCGTGAAACAAAGACAGTGAACGAGAGAGATATTCTTACAAAATTCGTTCAGGGGCTGTGATGCCATCTGGATTGACCATATCTAGACCCACAGCTGATTGAGACATAAGGGTGGACACTCTTGGGGCTGAGAGGTTTGGTGAGGTTGCGTGAGCCAATGCAGACCCTTTAAAGTAATACTGCATGGTACCCATCCCATGGGTCCCAAATCTCCAGGTTCAAGGGCATCTTCCTACGTCGAAAACATGCATGAGAAACCCAGAAGATGGTACACCGTGTGATCGGGAAAGTTTTCTAAAACGCACCTCATTTCTCAACTCCTTGTGCTCGGGTTCGCCATTCCAGCCGCTTTACTAGCCATCTCCCTCCTTGGAGAATCAGCACCTTTAATCTCCTGTTCCGTACAGGTTGCAATTTGTCCTGAGGATGAACGGGAAGAGGGGGAACCAATGAGAGACTAGCTCTAGGGGTTGGGACAGGCACAGGTCACTCTATTTTCCCATCAGGAAGAAGAATTAACCACAAGCTCAGCCTGCCCCCCAGAACCAGAAGAGGGCCTGAAGCAATCCTGCACTTTTGCGGCCAGCTCCCAAAAAAGCGACTGGAAAAATGGAGCTCAGGGGCACTGCAATTCACAAACCTGCAGAGTTATAAATGATAACTCTCGTCCACAAATATATTGAGGGAAGGCAACGAAGAGGCTTTGAAAGCAAGGCAGAATTGCAGGAAACAGATTTCAGGAGGTAGATTCGAATCGCCTTGAAAGCACAGGAAAAGTGGCAAAACGTGGACAATGATGCCCTTGGCCAAAAAGGGCGTATGCGTTTTTTCCTGAATATATTCAGGAAAAAACGCATACGCCCTTTTTGGCCAACCAAGCAACCTGGAAAGGCAAATCAGCGCTCCAAAGAAGTTTCGCTTCCCAGCGGGCAAAAGGGCCATGCGGAAAAAAGTGTCCAAACCAGAAATGCAGGACCGGTCATGGAGAAATGGGAGCCTTGCTACGCTGATGGGTGGGATGTAAATTGCCAACAGCCACTCTGGAGAAGTATACGGTGTGTCCTGAAACATCTAAAAAACACAGCTTGGAGAGCATAGGGCACTTCCACTCATGGGCGTATAAATTGGGAAAACTAAAAATCAGCAAGACACAGGCACCCCAAAGTTTAGGGCTGCTCTGTTGACAAGAACCCCCCACTTCATTACACCTTAAATATCCTAGGAAAGAGAAAAGTGGATAACGAAGTTGTGGTCCTCATGTACAATGGAATATCACTCAGCCATGAAATCCACGTCATAAGGCTAGTAGCAGCACGATGAGTGGATTTAGGTACGACGGTTCTAAGTGAAATAAGTCACACAGAAAAAGACACTTATCATAAGATATCACTTATAGAGGGAATGAAAACCGCTACACTTGAACTGAATTACAAAAGAGAACAGAGTCACACGTTCAGAAAACACACTATGGCTGCTGAACGGGAAAGGTGAGGTGGGGTGATGCATAAAACAAGGGTTTCAAATTAGCTCAGATACCGTTCCATAAACCCAATATGTAGTAGACAAGACCTACTCCTTGCTCAGTGAACTGGCCTCAACACCCCCTATTCACCGCACAAGAATATATCTGACTAGTAAGAATCTTCAAACCTATGTATTGATATCTCTCTGTAAGTGAGTCAAGGGGGTGTAAAGCGGCATAAACACAGCAGTGAAAAGCAGCTAAACCCCATTATAAAAAGAAATTACTTTTCAAAACCCGTGAAACAAAGACAGTGAAAGAGAGAGAAATTCTTACAAAATTCGTTCAGGGGCTGTGATGCAACCTGGATTGACCATATCTAGACCCACAGCTGATTGAGACATAAGGGTGGACACTCTTGGGGCTGAGAGGTTTGGTGAGGTTGCGTGAGCCAACGCAGACCCTTTAAAGTAATACTGCATGGTACCCATCCCATGGGTCCCAAATCTCCAGGTTCAAGGGCATCTTCCTACGTCGAAAACATGCATGAGAAACCCAGAAGATGGTACACCGTGTGATCGGGAAAGGTTTCTAAAACGCACCTCATTTCTCATCTCCTTGTGCTCGGGTTCGCCATTCCAGCCGCTTTACTAGCCATCTCCCTCCTTGGAGAATCAGCACCTTTAACCTCCTGTTCCGTACAGGTTGCAATTTGTCCTGAGGATGAACGGGAAGAGGGGGAACCAATGAGAGACTAGCTCTAGGGGTTGGGACAGGCACAGGTCACTCTATTTTCCCATCAGGAAGAAGAATTAACCACAAGCTCAGCCTGCCCCCCAGAACCAGAAGAGGGCCTGAAGCAATCCTGCACTTTTGCGGCCAGCTCCCAAAAAAGCGACTGGAAAAATGGAGCTCAGGGGCACTGCAATTCACAAACCTGCAGAGTTATAAATGATAACTCTCGTCCACAAATATATTGAGGGAAGGCAACGAAGAGGCCTTGAAAGCAAGGCAGAATTGCAGGAAACAGATTTCAGGAGGTAGATTCAAATCGCCTTGAAAGCACATGAAAAGCGGCAAAACGTGGACAATGATGCCCTTGGCCAAAAAGGGCGTATGCGTTTTTTCCTGAATATATTCAGGAAAAAACGCATACGCCCTTTTTGGCCAACCAAGCAACCTGGAAAGGCAAATCAGCGCTCCAAAGAAGTCTCGCTTCCCAGCGGGCAAAAGGGCCATGCGGAAAAAAGTGTCCAAACCAGAAATGCAGGAACGGCCATGGAGAAATGGGAGCCTTGCTACGCTGATGGGCGGGATGTAAATTGCCAAAAGCCACTCTGGAGAAGTGTACGGTGTGTCCAGAAACTTCTAAAAAACACAGCTTGGAGAGCATAGGGCACTTCCACTCATGGGCGTATAAATTGGGAAAACTAAAAATCAGCAAGACACAGGCACCCCAAAGTTTAGGGCTGCTCTGTTGACAAGAACCCCCCACTTCATTACACCTTAAATATCCTAGGAAAGAGAAAATTGGATAAAGAAGTTGTGGTCCTCATGTACAATGGAATATCACTCAGCCATGAAATCCACGTCATAAGGCTAGTAGCAGCACGATGAGTGGATTTAGGTACGACGATTCTAAGTGAAATAAGTCACACAGAAAAAGACACTTATCATAAGATATCACTTATAGAGGGAATGAAAACCGCTACACTTGAACTGAATTACAAAACAGAACAGAGTCACACGTTCAGAAAACACACTATGGCTGCTGAACGGGAAAGGTGAGGTGGGGTGATGCATAAAACAAGGGTTTCAAATTAGCTCAGATACCGTTCCATAAACCCAATATGTAGTAGACAAGACCTACTCCTTGCTCAGTGAACTGGACTCAACACCCCCTATTCACCGCAGAAGAATATATCTGACTAGTAAGAATCTTCAAACCTATGTATTGATATCTCTCTGTAAGTGAGTCAAGGGGGTGTAAAGCGGCCTAAACACAGCCGTGAAAAGCAGCTAAACCCCATTATAAAAATAAATTACTTTTCAAAACCCGTGAAACAAAGACAGTGAAAAAGAGAGATATTCTTACAAAATTCGTTCAGGGGCTGTGATGCAACCTGGATTGACCATATCTAGACCCACAGCTGATTGAGACATAAGGGTGGACACTCTTGGGGCTGAGAGGTTTGGTGAGGTTGCGTGAGCCAACACAGACCCTTTAAAGTAATACTGCATGGTACCCATCCCATGGGTCCCAAATCTCCAGGTTCAAGGGCATCTTCCTACGTCGAAAACATGCATGAGAAACCCAGAAGATTGTACACCGTGTGATCGGGAAAGTTTTCTAAAACGCACCTCATTTCTCATCTCCTTGTGCTCGGGTTCGCCATTCCAGCCGCTTTACTAGCCATCTCCCTCCTTGGAGAATCAGCACCTTTAATCTCCTGTTCCGTACAGGTTGCAATTTGTCCTGAGGATGAACGGGAAGAGGGGGAACCAATGAGAGACTAGCTCTAGGGGTTGGGACAGGCACAGGTCACTCTATTTTCCCATCAGGAAGAAGAATTAACCACAAGCTCAGCCTGCCCCCCAGAACCAGAAGAGGGCCTGAAGCAATCCTGCACTTTTGCGGCCAGCTCCCAAAAAAGCGACTGGAAAAATGGAGCTCAGGGGCACTGCAATTCACAAACCTGCAGAGTTATAAATGATAACTCTCGTCCACAAATATATTGAGGGAAGGCAACGAAGAGGCTTTGAAAGCAAGGCAGAATTGCAGGAAACAGATTTCAGGAGGTAGATTCGAATCGCCTTGAAAGCACATGAAAAGCGGCAAAACGTGGACAATGATGCCCTTGGCCAAAAAGGGCGTATGCGTTTTTTCCTGAATATATTCAGGAAAAAACGCATACGCCCTTTTTGGCCAACCAAGCAACCTGGAAAGGCAAATCAGCGCTCCAAAGAAGTCTCGCTTCCCAGCGGGCAAAAGGGCCATGCGGAAAAAAGTGTCCAAACCAGAAATGCAGGACCGGTCATGGAGAAATGGGAGCCTTGCTACGCTGATGGGTGGGATGTAAATTGCCAACAGCCACTCTGGAGAAGTATACGGTGTGTCCTGAAACATCTAAAAAACACAGCTTGGAGAGCATAGGGCACTTCCACTCATGGGCGTATAAATTGGGAAAACTAAAAATCAGCAAGACACAGGCACCCCAAAGTTTAGGGCTGCTCTGTTGACAAGAACCCCCCACTTCATTACACCTTAAATATCCTAGGAAAGAGAAAAGTGGATAACGAAGTTGTGGTCCTCATGTACAATGGAATATCACTCAGCCATGAAATCCACGTCATAAGGCTAGTAGCAGCACGATGAGTGGATTTAGGTACGACGGTTCTAAGTGAAATAAGTCACACAGAAAAAGACACTTATCATAAGATATCACTTATAGAGGGAATGAAAACCGCTACACTTGAACTGAATTACAAAAGAGAACAGAGTCACACGTTCAGAAAACACACTATGGCTGCTGAACGGGAAAGGTGAGGTGGGGTGATGCATAAAACAAGGGTTTCAAATTAGCTCAGATACCGTTCCATAAACCCAATATGTAGTAGACAAGACCTACTCCTTGCTCAGTGAACTGGCCTCAACACCCCCTATTCACCGCACAAGAATATATCTGACTAGTAAGAATCTTCAAACCTATGTATTGATATCTCTCTGTAAGTGAGTCAAGGGGGTGTAAAGCGGCATAAACACAGCAGTGAAAAGCAGCTAAACCCCATTATAAAAAGAAATTACTTTTCAAAACCCGTGAAACAAAGACAGTGAAAGAGAGAGAAATTCTTACAAAATTCGTTCAGGGGCTGTGATGCAACCTGGATTGACCATATCTAGACCCACAGCTGATTGAGACATAAGGGTGGACACTCTTGGGGCTGAGAGGTTTGGTGAGGTTGCGTGAGCCAACGCAGACCCTTTAAAGTAATACTGCATGGTACCCATCCCATGGGTCCCAAATCTCCAGGTTCAAGGGCATCTTCCTACGTCGAAAACATGCATGAGAAACCCAGAAGATGGTACACCGTGTGATCGGGAAAGGTTTCTAAAACGCACCTCATTTCTCATCTCCTTGTGCTCGGGTTCGCCATTCCAGCCGCTTTACTAGCCATCTACCTCCTTGGAGAATCAGCACCTTTAACCTCCTGTTGCGTACAGGTTGCAATTTGTCCTGAGGATGAACGGGAAGAGGGGGAACCAATGAGAGACTAGCTCTAGGGGTTGGGACAGGCACAGGTCACTCTATTTTCCCATCAGGAAGAAGAATTAACCACAAGCTCAGCCTGCCCCCCAGAACCAGAAGAGGGCCTGAAGCAATCCTGCACTTTTGCGGCCAGCTCCCAAAAAAGCGACTGGAAAAATGGAGCTCAGGGGCACTGCAATTCACAAACCTGCAGAGTTATAAATGATAACTCTCGTCCACAAATATATTGAGGGAAGGCAACGAAGAGGCTTTGAAAGCAAGGCAGAATTGCAGGAAACAGATTTCAGGAGGTAGATTCGAATCGCCTTGAAAGCACATGAAAAGCGGCAAAACGTGGACAATGATGCCCTTGGCCAAAAAGGGCGTATGCGTTTTTTCCTGAATATATTCAGGAAAAAACGCATACGCCCTTTTTGGCCAACCAAGCAACCTGGAAAGGCAAATCAGCGCTCCAAAGAAGTCTCGCTTCCCAGCGGGCAAAAGGGCCATGCGGAAAAAAGTGTCCAAACCAGAAATGCAGGACCGGCCATGGAGAAATGGGAGCCTTGCTACGCTGATGGGTGGGATGTAAATTGCCAACAGCCACTCTGGAGAAGTATACGGTGTGTCCTGAAACATCTAAAAAACACAGCTTGGAGAGCATAGGGCACTTCCACTCATGGGCGTATAAATTGGGAAAACTAAAAATCAGCAAGACACAGGCACCCCAAAGTTTAGGGCTGCTCTGTTGACAAGAACCCCCCACTTCATTACACCTTAAATATCCTAGGAAAGAGAAAAGTGGATAACGAAGTTGTGGTCCTCATGTACAATGGAATATCACTCAGCCATGAAATCCACGTCATAAGGCTAGTAGCAGCACGATGAGTGGATTTAGGTACGACGATTCTAAGTGAAATAAGTCACACAGAAAAAGACACTTATCATAAGATATCACTTATAGAGGGAATGTAAAAACCGCTACACTTGAACGGAATTACAAAACAGAACAGAGTCACACGTTCAGAAAACACACTATGGCTGCTGAACGGGAAAGGTGAGGTGGGGTGATGCATAAAACAAGGGTTTCAAATTAGCTCAGATACCATTCCATAAACCCAATATGTAGTAGACAAGACCTACTCCTTGCTCAGTGAACTGGACTCAACACCCCCTATTCACCGCACAAGAATATATCTGACTAGTAAGAATCTTCAAACCTAGGTATTGATATCTCTCTGTAAGTGAGTCAAGGGGGTGTAAAGCGGCATAAACACAGCCGTGAAAAACATCTAAACCCCATTATAAAAAGAAATTACTTTTCAAAACCCGTGAAACAAAGACAGTGAAAGAGAGAGAAATTCTTACAAAATTCGTTCAGGGGCTGTGATGCAACCTGGATTGACCATATCTAGACCCACAGCTGATTGAGACATAAGGGTGGACACTCTTGGGGCTGAGAGGTTTGGTGAGGTTGCGTGAGCCAACGCAGACCCCTTAAAGTAATACTGCATGGTACCCATCCCATGGGTCCCAAATCTCCAGGTTCAAGGGCATCTTCCTACGTCGAAAACATGCATGAGAAACCCAGAAGATGGTACACCGTGTGATGGGGAAAGGTTTCTAAAACGCACCTCATTTCTCATCTCCTTGTGCTCGGGTTCGCCATTCCAGCCGCTTTACTAGCCATCTCCCTCCTTGGAGAATCAGCACCTTTAACCTCCTGTTCCGTATAGGTTGCAATTTGTCCTGAGGATGAACGGGAAGAGGGGGAACCAATGAGAGACTAGCTCTAGGGGTTGGGACAGGCACAGGTCACTCTATTTTCCCATCAGGAAGAAGAATTAACCACAAGGTCAGCCTGCCCCCCAGAACCAGAAGAGGGCCTGAAGCAATCCTGCACTTTTGCGGTCAGCTCCCAAAAAAGCGACTGGAAAAATGGAGCTCAGGGGCACTGCAATTCACAAACCTGCAGAGTTATAAATGATAACTCTCGTCCACAAATATATTGAGGGAAGGCAACGAAGAGGCTTTGAAAGCAAGGCAGAATTGCAGGAAACAGATTTCAGGAGGTAGATTCGAATCGCCTTGAAAGCACATGAAAAGCGGCAAAACGTGGACAATGATGCCCTTGGCCAAAAAGGGCGTATGCGTTTTTTCCTGAATATATTCAGGAAAAAACGCATACGCCCTTTTTGGCCAACCAAGCAACCTGGAAAGGCAAATCAGCGCTCCAAAGAAGTCTCGCTTCCCAGTGGGCAAAAGGGCCATGCGGAAAAAAGTGTCCAAACCAGAAATGCAGGACCGGCCATGGAGAAATGGGAGCCTTGCTACGCTGATGGGCGGGATGTAAATTGCCAACAGCCACTCTGGAGAAGTGTACGGTGTGTCCTGAAACATATAAAAAAAACACAGCTTGGAGAGCATAGGGCACTTCCACTCATGGGCGTATAAATTGGGAAAACTAAAAATCAGCAAGACACAGGCACCCCAAAGTTTAGGGCTGCTCTGTTGACAAGAACCCCCACTTCATTACACCTTAATTATCCTAGGAAAGAGAAAAGTGGATAACGAAGTTGTGGTCCTCATGTACAATGGAATATCACTCAGCCATGAAATCCACGTCATAAGGCTAGTAGCAGCACGATGAGTGGATTTAGGTACGACGATTCTAAGTGAAATAAGTCACACAGAAAAAGACACTTATCATAAGATATCACTTATAGAGGGAATGTAAAAACCGCTACACTTGAACGGAATTACAAAACAGAACAGAGTCACACGTTCAGAAAACACACTATGGCTGCTGAACGGGAAAGGTGAGGTGGGGTGATGCATAAAACAAGGGTTTCAAATTAGCTCAGATACCGTTCCATAAACCCAATATGTAGTAGACAAGACCTACTCCTTGCTCAGTGAACTGGACTCAACACCCCCTATTCACCGCAGAAGAATATATCTGACTAGTAAGAATCTTCAAACCTATGTATTGATATCTCTCTGTAAGTGAGTCAAAGGGGTGTAAAGCGGCATAAACACAGCCGTGAAAAGCAGCTAAACCCCATTATAAAAATAAATTACTTTTCAAAACCCGTGAAACAAAGACAGTGAAAAAGAGAGATATTCTTACAAAATTCGTTCAGGGGCTGTGATGCAACCTGGATTGACCATATCTAGACCCACAGCTGATTGAGACATAAGGGTGGACACTCTTGGGGCTGAGAGGTTTGGTGAGGTTGCGTGAGCCAACACAGACCCTTTAAAGTAATACTGCATGGTACCCATCCCATGGGTCCCAAATCTCCAGGTTCAAGGGCATCTTCCTACGTCGAAAACATGCATGAGAAACCCAGAAGATGGTACACCGTGTGATCGGAAAAGGTTTCTAAAACGCACCTCATTTCTCATCTCCTTGTGCTCGGGTTCGCCATTCCAGCCGCTTTACTAGCCATCTCCCTCCTTGGAGAATCAGCACCTTTAACCTCCTGTTCCGTACAGGTTGCAATTTGTCCTGAGGATGAACGGGAAGAGGGGGAACCAATGAGAGACTAGCTCTAGGGGTTGGGACAGGCACAGGTCACTCTATTTTCCCATCAGGAAGAAGAATTAACCACAAGCTCAGCCTGCCCCCCAGAACCAGAAGAGGGCCTGAAGCAATCCTGCACTTTTGCGGCCAGCTCCCAAAAAAGTGACTGGAAAAATGGAGCGCAGGGGCACTGCAATTCACAAACCTGCAGAGTTATAAATGATAACTCTCGTCCACAAATATATTGAGGGAAGGCAACGAAGAGGCTTTGAAAGCAAGGAAGAATTGCAGGAAACAGATTTCAGGAGGTAGATTTGAATCGCCTTGAAAGCACATGAAAAGCGGCAAAACGTGGACAATGATGCCCTTTTCCAAAAAGGGCGTATGTGTTTTTTCCTGAATATATTCAGGAAAAAACGCATACGCCCTTTTTGGCCAACCAAGCAACCTGGAAAGGCAAATCAGCGCTCCAAAGAAGTCTCGCTTCCCAGCGGGCAAAACGGCCATGCAGAAAAAAGTGTCCAAACCAGAAATGCAGGACCGGCCGTGGAGAAATGGGAGCCTTGCTACGCTGATGGGCGGGATGTAAATTGCCAACAGCCACTCTGGAGAAGTGTACGGTGTGTCCTGAAACATCTAAAACACACAGCTTAGAGAGCATAGGGCACTTCCACTCATGGGCGTATAAATTGGGAAAACTAAAAATCAGCAAGACACAGGCACCCCAAAGTTTAGGGCTGCTCTGTTGACAAGAACCCCCCACTTCATTACACCGTAAATATCCTAAGAAAGAGAAAAGTGGATAAAGAAGTTGTGGTCCTCATGTACAATGGAATATCACTCAGCCATGAAATCCACGTCATAAGGCTAGTAGCAGCACGATGAGTGGATTTAGGTACGACGATTCTAAGTGAAATAAGTCACACAGAAAAAGACACTTATCATAAGATATCACTTATAGAGGGAATGAAAACCGCTACACTTGAACTGAATTACAAAAGAGAACAGAGTCACACGTTAAGAAAACACACTATGGCTGCTGAACGGGAAAGGTGAGGTGGGGTGATGCATAAAACAAGGGTTTCAAATTAGCTCAGATACCGTTCCATAAACCCAATATGTAGTAGACAAGACCTACTCCTTGCTCAGTGAACTGGCCTCAACACCCCCTATTCACCGCACAAGAATATATCTGACTAGTAAGAATCTTCAAACCTAGGTATTGATATCTCTCTGTAAGTGAGTCAAGGGGGTGTAAAGCGGCATAAACACAGCCGTGAAAAGCAGCTAAACCCCATTATAAAAAGAAATTACTTTTCAAAACCCGTGAAACAAAGACAGTGAAAGAGAGAGAAATTCTTACAAAATTCGTTCAGGGGCTGTGATGCAACCTGGATTGACCATATCTAGACCCACAGCTGATTGAGACATAAGGGTGGACACTCTTGGGGCTGAGAGGTTTGGTGAGGTTGCGTGAGCCAACGCAGACCCTTTAAAGTAATACTGCATGGTACCCATCCCATGGGTCCCAAATCTCCAGGTTCAAGGGCATCTTCCTACGTCGAAAACATGCATGAGAAACCCAGAAGATGGTACACCGTGTGATCGGGAAAGGTTTCTAAAACGCACCTCATTTCTCATCTCCTTGTGCTCGGGTTCGCCATTCCAGCCGCTTTACTAGCCATCTACCTCTTTGGAGAATCAGCACCTTTAACCTCCTGTTCCGTACAGGTTGCAATTTGTCCTGAGGATGAACGGGAAGAGGGGGAACCAATGAGAGACTAGCTCTAGGGGTTGGGACAGGCACAGGTCACTCTATTTTCCCATCAGGAAGAAGAATTAACCACAAACTCAGCCTGCCCCCCAGAACCAGAAGAGGGCCTGAAGCAATCCTGCACTTTTGCGGCCAGCTCCCAAAAAAGCGACTGGAAAAATGGAGCGCAGGGGCACTGCAATTCACAAACCTGCAGAGTTATAAATGATAACTCTCGTCCACAAATATATTGAGGGAAGGCAACGAAGAGGCTTTGAAAGCAAGGCAGAATTGCAGGAAAGAGATTTCAGGAGGTAGATTCGAATCGCCTTGAAAGCACATGAAAAGCGGCAAAACGTGGACAATGATGCCCTTGGCCAAAAAGGGCGTATGCGTTTTTTCCTGAATATATTCAGGAAAAAACGCATACGCCCTTTTTGGCCAACCAAGCAACCTGGAAAGGCAAATCAGCGCTCCAAAGAAGTCTCGCTTCCCAGCGGGCAAAAGGGCCATGCGGAAAAAAGTGTCCAAACCAGAAATGCAGAACCGGCCATGGAGAAAGGGGAGCCTTGCTACGCTGATGGGCGGGATGTAAATTGCCAACAGCCACTCTGGAGAAGTGTACGGTGTGTCCTGAAACATCTAAAAAACACAGCTTGGAGAGCATAAGGCACTTCCACTCATGGGCGTATAAATTGGGAAAACTAAAAATCAGCAAGACACAGGCACCCCAAAGTTTAGGGCTGCTCTGTTGACAAGAACCCCCACTTCATTACACCTTAAATATCCTAGGAAAGAGAAAAGTGGATAAAGAAGTTGTGGTCCTCATGTACAATGGAATATCACTCAGCCATGAAATCCACGTCATAAGGCTAGTAGCAGCACGATGAGTGGATTTAGGTACGACGATTCTAAGTGAAATAAGTCACACAGAAAAAGACACTTATAATAAGATATCACTTATAGAGGGAATGAAACCGCTACACTTGAACTGAATTACAAAAGAGAACAGAGTCACACGTTTAGAAAACACACTATGGCTGCTGAACGGGAAAGGTGAGGTGGGGTGATGCATAAAACAAGGGTTTCAAATTAGCTCAGATACCGTTCCATAAACCCAATATGTAGTAGACAAGACCTACTCCTTGCTCAGTGAACTGGCCTCAACACCCCCTATTCACCGCACAAGAATATATCTGACTAGTAAGAATCTTCAAACCTATGTATTGATATCTCTCTGTAAGTGAGTCAAGGGGGTGTAAAGCGGCATAAACACAGCAGTGAAAAGCAGCTAAACCCCATTATAAAAAGAAATTACTTTTCAAAACCCGTGAAACAAAGACAGTGAAAGAGAGAGAAATTCTTACAAAATTCGTTCAGGGGCTGTGATGCAACCTGGATTGACCATATCTAGACCCACAGCTGATTGAGACATAAGGGTGGACACTCTTGGGGCTGAGAGGTTTGGTGAGGTTGCGTGAGCCAACGCAGACCCTTTAAAGTAATACTGCATGGTACCCATCCCATGGGTCCCAAATCTCCAGGTTCAAGGGCATCTTCCTACGTCGAAAACATGCATGAGAAACCCAGAAGATGGTACACCGTGTGATCGGGAAAGGTTTCTAAAACGCACCTCATTTCTCATCTCCTTGTGCTCGGGTTCGCCATTCCAGCCGCTTTACTAGCCATCTACCTCCTTGGAGAATCAGCACCTTTAACCTCCTGTTCCGTACAGGTTGCAATTTGTCCTGAGGATGAACGGGAAGAGGGGGAACCAATGAGAGACTAGCTCTAGGGGTTGGGACAGGCACAGGTCACTCTATTTTCCCATCAGGAAGAAGAATTAACCACAAGCTCAGCCTGCCCCCCAGAACCAGAAGAGGGCCTGAAGCAATCCTGCACTTTTGCGGCCAGCTCCCAAAAAAGCGACTGGAAAAATGGAGCTCAGGGGCACTGCAATTCACAAACCTGCAGAGTTATAAATGATAACTCTCGTCCACAAATATATTGAGGGAAGGCAACGAAGAGGCTTTGAAAGCAAGGCAGAATTGCAGGAAACAGATTTCAGGAGGTAGATTCGAATCGCCTTGAAAGCACATGAAAAGTGGCAAAACGTGGACAATGATGCCCTTGGCCAAAAAGGGCGTATGCGTTTTTTCCTAAATATATTCAGGAAAAAACGCATACGCCCTTTTTGGCCAACCAAGCAACCTGGAAAGGCAAATCAGCGCTCCAAAGAAGTCTCGCTTCCCAGCGGGCAAAAGGGCCATGCGGAAAAAAGTGTCCAAAGCAGAAATGCAGGAAGGGCCATGGAGAAAGGGGAGTCTTGCTACGCTGATGGGCGGGATGTAAATTGCCAACAGCCACTCTGGAGAAGTGTACGGTGTGTCCTGAAACATCTAAAAAACACAGCTTGGAGAGCATAAGGCACTTCCACTCATGGGCGTATAAATTGGGAAAACTAAAAATCAGCAAGACACAGGCACCCCAAAGTTTAGGGCTGCTCTGTTGACAAAAACCCCCACTTCATTACACCTTAAATATCCTAGGAAAGAGAAAAGTGGATAAAGAAGTTGTGGTCCTCATGTACAATGGAATATCACTCAGCCATGAAATCCATGTCATAAGGCTAGTAGCAGCACGATGAGTGGATTTAGGTACGACGATTCTAAGTGAAATAAGTCACACAGAAAAAGACACTTATCATAAGATATCACTTATAGAGGGAATGTAAAAAACGCTAGACTTGAACTGAATTACAAAACAGAACAGAGTCACACGTTTAGAAAACACACTATGGTTGCTGAACGGGAAAGGTGAGGTGGGGTGATGCATAAAACAAGGGTTTCAAATTAGCTCAGATACCGTTCCATAAACCCAATATGTACTAGACAAGACCTACTCCTTGCTCAGTGAACTGGACTCAACACCCCCTATTCACCGCAGAAGAATATATCTGACTAGTAAGAATCTTCAAACCTATGTATTGATATCTCTCTGTAAGTGAGTCAAGGGGGTGTAAAGCGGCCTAAACACAGCCGTGAAAAGCAGCTAAACCCCATTATAAAAAGAAATTACTTTTCAAAACCCGTGAAACAAAGACAGTGAAAGAGAGAGAAATTCTTACAAAATTCGTTCAGGGGCTGTGATGCAACCTGGATTGACCATATCTAGACCCACAGCTGATTGAGACATAAGGGTGGACACTCTTGGGGCTGAGAGGTTTGGTGAGGTTGCGTGAGCCAACGCAGACCCTTTAAAGTAATACTGCATGGTACCCATCCCATGGGTCCCAAATCTCCAGGTTCAAGGGCATCTTCCTACGTCGAAAACATGCATGAGAAACCCAGAAGATGGTACACCGTGTGATCGGGAAAGGTTTCTAAAACGCACCTCATTTCTCATCTCCTTGTGCTCGGGTTCGCCATTCCAGCCGCTTTACTAGCCATCTCCCTCCTTGGAGAATCAGCACCTTTAACCTCCTGTTCCGTACAGGTTGCAATTTGTCCTGAGGATGAACGGGAAGAGGGGGAACCAATGAGAGACTAGCTCTAGGGGTTGGGACAGGCACAGGTCACTCTATTTTCCCATCAGGAAGAAGAATTAACCACAAGCTCAGCCTGCCCCCCAGAACCAGAAGAGGGCCTGAAGCAATCCTGCACTTTTGCGGCCAGCTCCCAAAAAAGCGACTGGAAAAATGGAGCTCAGGGGCACTGCAATTCACAAACCTGCAGAGTTATAAATGATAACTCTCGTCCACAAATATATTGAGGGAAGGCAACGAAGAGGCCTTGAAAGCAAGGCAGAATTGCAGGAAACAGATTTCAGGAGGTAGATTCAAATCGCCTTGAAAGCACATGAAAAGCGGCAAAACGTGGACAATGATGCCCTTGGCCAAAAAGGGCGTATGCGTTTTTTCCTGAATATATTCAGGAAAAAACGCATACGCCCTTTTTGGCCAACCAAGCAACCTGGAAAGGCAAATCAGCGCTCCAAAGAAGTCTCGCTTCCCAGCGGGCAAAAGGGCCATGCGGAAAAAAGTGTCCAAACCAGAAATGCAGGAACGGCCATGGAGAAATGGGAGCCTTGCTACGCTGACGGGCGGGATGTAAATTGCCAACAGCCACTCTGGAGAAGTGTACGGTGTGTCCAGAAACTTCTAAAAAACACAGCTTGGAGAGCATAGGGCACTTCCACTCATGGGCGTATAAATTGGGAAAACTAAAAATCAGCAAGACACAGGCACCCCAAAGTTTAGGGCTGCTCTGTTGACAAGAACCCCCCACTTCATTACACCTTAAATATCCTAGGAAAGAGAAAAGTGGATAAAGAAGTTGTGGTCCTCATGTACAATGGAATATCACTCAGCCATGAAATCCACGTCATAAGGCTAGTAGCAGCACGATGAGTGGATTTAGGTACGACGATTCTAAGTGAAATAAGCCACACAGAAAAAGACACTTATCATAAGATATCACTTATAGAGGGAATGAAAACCGCTACACTTGAACTGAATTACACAAGAGAACAGAGTCACACGTTCAGAAAACACACTATGGCTGCTGAACGGGAAAGGTGAGGTGGGGTGATGCATAAAACAAGGGTTTCAAATTAGCTCAGATACCGTTCCATAAACCCAATATGTAGTAGACAAGACCTACTCCTTGCTCAGTGAACTGGACTCAACACCCCCTATTCACCACAGAAGAATATATCTGACTAGTAAGAATCTTCAAACCTATGTATTGATATCTCTCTGTAAGTGAGTCAAGGGGGTGTAAAGCGGCCTAAACACAGCCGTGAAAAGCAGCTAAACCCCATTATAAAAATAAATTACTTTTCAAAACCCGTGAAACAAAGACAGTGAAAAAGAGAGATATTCTTACAAAATTCGTTCAGGGGCTGTGATGCAACCTGGATTGACCATATCTAGACCCACAGCTGATTGAGACATAAGGGTGGACACTCTTGGGGCTGAGAGGTTTGGTGAGGTTGCGTGAGCCAACACAGACCCTTTAAAGTAATACTGCATGGTACCCATCCCATGGGTCCCAAATCTCCAGGTTCAAGGGCATCTTCCTACGTCGAAAACATGCATGAGAAATTCAGAAGATTGTACACCGTGTGATCGGGAAAGGTTTCTAAAACGCACCTCATTTCTCATCTCCTTGTGCTCGGGTTCGCCATTCCAGCCGCTTTACTAGCCATCTCCCTCCTTGGAGAATCAGCACCTTTAACCTCCTGTTCCGTACAGGTTGCAATTTGTCCTGAGGATGAACGGGAAGAGGGGGAACCAATGAGAGACTAGCTCTAGGGGTTGGGACAGGCACAGGTCACTCTATTTTCCCATCAGGAAGAAGAATTAACCACAAGCTCAGCCTGCCCCCCATAACCAGAAGAGGGCCTGAAGCAATCCTGCACTTTTGCGGCCAGCTCCCAAAATAGTGACTGGAAAAATGGAGCGCAGGGGCACTGCAATTCACAAACCTGCAGAGTTATAAATGATAACTGTCGTCCACAAATATATTGAGCGAAGGCAACGAAGAGGCTTTGAAAGCAAGGCAGAATTGCAGGAAACAGATTTCAGGAGGTAGATTCGAATCGCCTTGAAAGCACAGGAAAAGCGGCAAAACGTGGACAATGATGCCCTTGGCCAAAAAGGGCGTATGCGTTTTTTCCTGAATATATTCAGGAAAAAACGCATACGCCCTTTTTGGCCAACCAAGCAACCTGGAAAGGCAAATCAGCGCTCCAAAGAAGTCTCGCTTCCCAGCGGGCAAAAGGGCCATGCGGAAAAAAGTGTCCAAAGCAGAAATGCAGGAAGGGCCATGGAGAAAGGGGAGTCTTGCTACGCTGATGGGCGGGATGTAAATTGCCAACAGCCACTCTGGAGAAGTGTACGGTGTGTCCTGAAACATCTAAAAAACACAGCTTGGAGAGCATAGGGCACTTCCACTCATGGGCGTATAAATTGGGAAAACTAAAAATCAGCAAGACACAGGCACCCCAAAGTTTAGGGCTGCTCTGTTGACAAAAACCCCCACTTCATTACACCTTAAATATCCTAGGAAAGAGAAAAGTGGATAAAGAAGTTGTGGTCCTCATGTACAATGGAATATCACTCAGCCATGAAATCCACGTCATAAGGCTAGTAGCAGCACGATGAGTGGATTTAGGTACGACGATTCTAAGTGAAATAAGTCACACAGAAAAAGACACTTATCATAAGATATCACTTATAGAGGGAATGTAAAAAACGCTAGACTTGAACTGAATTACAAAACAGAACAGAGTCACACGTTTAGAAAACACACTATGGTTGCTGAACGGGAAAGGTGAGGTGGGGTGATGCATAAAACAAGGGTTTCAAATTAGCTCAGATACCGTTCCATAAACCCAATATGTACTAGACAAGACCTACTCCTTGCTCAGTGAACTGGACTCAACACCCCCTATTCACCGCAGAAGAATATATCTGACTAGTAAGAATCTTCAAACCTATGTATTGATATCTCTCTGTAAGTGAGTCAAGGGGGTGTAAAGCGGCCTAAACACAGCCGTGAAAAGCAGCTAAACCCCATTATAAAAAGAAATTACTTTTCAAAACCCGTGAAACAAAGACAGTGAAAGAGAGAGAAATTCTTACAAAATTCGTTCAGGGGCTGTGATGCAACCTGGATTGACCATATCTAGACCCACAGCTGATTGAGACATAAGGGTGGACACTCTTGGGGCTGAGAGGTTTGGTGAGGTTGCGTGAGCCAACGCAGACCCTTTAAAGTAATACTGCATGGTACCCATCCCATGGGTCCCAAATCTCCAGGTTCAAGGGCATCTTCCTACGTCGAAAACATGCATGAGAAACCCAGAAGATGGTACACCGTGTGATCGGGAAAGGTTTCTAAAACGCACCTCATTTCTCATCTCCTTGTGCTCGGGTTCGCCATTCCAGCCGCTTTACTAGCCATCTCCCTCCTTGGAGAATCAGCACCTTTAACCTCCTGTTCCGTACAGGTTGCAATTTGTCCTGAGGATGAACGGGAAGAGGGGGAACCAATGAGAGACTAGCTCTAGGGGTTGGGACAGGCACAGGTCACTCTATTTTCCCATCAGGAAGAAGAATTAACCACAAGCTCAGCCTGCCCCCCAGAACCAGAAGAGGGCCTGAAGCAATCCTGCACTTTTGCGGCCAGCTCCCAAAAAAGCGACTGGAAAAATGGAGCTCAGGGGCACTGCAATTCACAAACCTGCAGAGTTATAAATGATAACTCTCGTCCACAAATATATTGAGGGAAGGCAACGAAGAGGCCTTGAAAGCAAGGCAGAATTGCAGGAAACAGATTTCAGGAGGTAGATTCAAATCGCCTTGAAAGCACATGAAAAGCGGCAAAACGTGGACAATGATGCCCTTGGCCAAAAAGGGCGTATGCGTTTTTTCCTGAATATATTCAGGAAAAAACGCATACGCCCTTTTTGGCCAACCAAGCAACCTGGAAAGGCAAATCAGCGCTCCAAAGAAGTCTCGCTTCCCAGCGGGCAAAAGGGCCATGCGGAAAAAAGTGTCCAAACCAGAAATGCAGGAACGGCCATGGAGAAATGGGAGCCTTGCTACGCTGACGGGCGGGATGTAAATTGCCAACAGCCACTCTGGAGAAGTGTACGGTGTGTCCAGAAACTTCTAAAAAACACAGCTTGGAGAGCATAGGGCACTTCCACTCATGGGCGTATAAATTGGGAAAACTAAAAATCAGCAAGACACAGGCACCCCAAAGTTTAGGGCTGCTCTGTTGACAAGAACCCCCCACTTCATTACACCTTAAATATCCTAGGAAAGAGAAAAGTGGATAAAGAAGTTGTGGTCCTCATGTACAATGGAATATCACTCAGCCATGAAATCCACGTCATAAGGCTAGTAGCAGCACGATGAGTGGATTTAGGTACGACGATTCTAAGTGAAATAAGTCACACAGAAAAAGACACTTATCATAAGATATCACTTATAGAGGGAATGAAAACCGCTACACTTGAACTGAATTACACAAGAGAACAGAGTCACACGTTCAGAAAACACACTATGGCTGCTGAACGGGAAAGGTGAGGTGGGGTGATGCATAAAACAAGGGTTTCAAATTAGCTCAGATACCGTTCCATAAACCCAATATGTAGTAGACAAGACCTACTCCTTGCTCAGTGAACTGGACTCAACACCCCCTATTCACCACAGAAGAATATATCTGACTAGTAAGAATCTTCAAACCTATGTATTGATATCTCTCTGTAAGTGAGTCAAGGGGGTGTAAAGCGGCCTAAACACAGCCGTGAAAAGCAGCTAAACCCCATTATAAAAATAAATTACTTTTCAAAACCCGTGAAACAAAGACAGTGAAAAAGAGAGATATTCTTACAAAATTCGTTCAGGGGCTGTGATGCAACCTGGATTGACCATATCTAGACCCACAGCTGATTGAGACATAAGGGTGGACACTCTTGGGGCTGAGAGGTTTGGTGAGGTTGCGTGAGCCAACACAGACCCTTTAAAGTAATACTGCATGGTACCCATCCCATGGGTCACAAATCTCCAGGTTCAAGGGCATCTTCCTACGTCGAAAACATGCATGAGAAATTCAGAAGATTGTACACCGTGTGATCGGGAAAGGTTTCTAAAACGCACCTCATTTCTCATCTCCTTGTGCTCGGGTTCGCCATTCCAGCCGCTTTACTAGCCATCTCCCTCCTTGGAGAATCAGCACCTTTAACCTCCTGTTCCGTACAGGTTGCAATTTGTCCTGAGGATGAACGGGAAGAGGGGGAACCAATGAGAGACTAGCTCTAGGGGTTGGGACAGGCACAGGTCACTCTATTTTCCCATCAGGAAGAAGAATTAACCACAAGCTCAGCCTGCCCCCCATAACCAGAAGAGGGCCTGAAGCAATCCTGCACTTTTGCGGCCAGCTCCCAAAATAGTGACTGGAAAAATGGAGCGCAGGGGCACTGCAATTCACAAACCTGCAGAGTTATAAATGATAACTGTCGTCCACAAATATATTGAGGGAAGGCAACGAAGAGGCTTTGAAAGCAAGGCAGAATTGCAGGAAACAGATTTCAGGAGGTAGATTCGAATCGCCTTGAAAGCACAGGAAAAGCGGCAAAACGTGGACAATGATGCCCTTGGCCAAAAAGGGCGTATGCGTTTTTTCCTGAATATATTCAGGAAAAAACGCATACGCCCTTTTTGGCCAACCAAGCAACCTGGAAAGGCAAATCAGCGCTCCAAAGAAGTCTCGCTTCCCAGTGGGCAAAAGGGCCATGCGGAAAAAAGTGTCCAAACCAGAAATGCAGGACCGGCCATGGAGAAATGGGAGCCTTGCTACGCTGATGGGTGGGATGTAAATTGCCAACAGCCACTCTGCAGAAGTATACGGTGTGTCCTGAAACATCTAAAAAACACAGCTTGGAGAGCATAGGGCACTTCCACTCATGGGCGTATAAATTGGGAAAACTAAAAATCAGCAAGACACAGGCACCCCAAAGTTTAGGGCTGCTCTGTTGACAAGAACCCCCATTTCATTACACCTTAATTATCCTAGGAAAGAGAAAAGTGGATAACGAAGTTGTGGTCCTCATGTACAATGGAATATCACTCAGCCATGAAATCCACGTCATAAGGCTAGTAGCAGCACGATGAGTGGATTTAGGTACGACGATTCTAAGTGAAATAAGTCACACAGAAAAAGACACTTATCCTAAGATATCACTTATAGAGGGAATGTAAAAACCGCTACACTTGAACGGAATTACAAAACAGAACAGAGTCACACGTTCAGAAAACACACTATGGCTGCTGAACGGGAAAGGTGAGGTGGGGTGATGCATAAAACAAGGGTTTCAAATTAGCTCAGATACCGTTCCATAAACCCAATATGTAGTAGACAAGACCTACTCCTTGCTCAGTGAACTGGCCTCAACACCCCCTATTCACCGCACAAGAATATATCTGACTAGTAAGAATCTTCAAACCTATGTATTGATATCTCTCTGTAAGTGAGTCAAGGGGGTGTAAAGCGGCATAAACACAGCCGTGAAAAACATCTAAACCCCAGTATAAAAAGAAATTACTTTTCAAAACCCGTGAAACAAAGACAGTGAAAGAGAGAGAAATTCTTACAAAATTCGTTCAGGGGCTGTGATGCAACCTGGATTGACCATATCTAGACCCACAGCTGATTGAGACATAAGGGTGGACACTCTTGGGGCTGAGAGGTTTGGTGAGGTTGCGTGAGCCAACGCAGACCCCTTAAAGTAATACTGCATGGTACCCATCCCATGGGTCCCAAATCTCCAGGTTCAAGGGCATCTTCCTACGTCGAAAACATGCATGAGAAACCCAGAAGATGGTACACCGTGTGATGGGGAAAGGTTTCTAAAACGCACCTCATTTCTCATCTCCTTGTGCTCGGGTTCGCCATTCCAGCCGCTTTACTAGCCATCTCCCTCCTTGGAGAATCAGCACCTTTAACCTCCTGTTCCGTACAGGTTGCAATTTGTCCTGAGGATGAACGGGAAGAGGGGGAACCAATGAGAGACTAGCTCTAGGGGTTGGGACAGGCACAGGTCACTCTATTTTCCCATCAGGAAGAAGAATTAACCACAAGCTCAGCCTGCCCCCCAGAACCAGAAGAGGGCCTGAAGCAATCCTGCACTTTTGCGGTCAGCTCCCAAAAAAGCGACTGGAAAAATGGAGCTCAGGGGCACTGCAATTCACAAACCTGCAGAGTTATAAATGATAACTCTCGTCCACAAATATATTGAGGGAAGGCAACGAAGAGGCTTTGAAAGCAAGGCAGAATTGCAGGAAACAGATTTCAGGAGGTAGATTCGAATCGCCTTGAAAGCACATGAAAAGCGGCAAAACGTGGACAATGATGCCCTTGGCCAAAAAGGGCGTATGCGTTTTTTCCTGAATATATTCAGGAAAAAACGCATACGCCCTTTTTGGCCAACCAAGCAACCTGGAAAGGCAAATCAGCGCTCCAAAGAAGTCTCGCTTCCCAGCGGGCAAAAGGGCCATGCGGAAAAAAGTGTCCAAACCAGAAATGCAGGACCGGCCATGGAGAAATGGGAGCCTTGCTACGCTGATGGGCGGGATGTAAATTGCCAACAGCCACTCTGGAGAAGTGTACGGTGTGTCCTGAAACATATAAAAAAAACACAGCTTGGAGAGCATAGGGCACTTCCACTCATGGGCGTATAAATTGGGAAAACTAAAAATCAGCAAGACACAGGCACCCCAAAGTTTAGGGCTGCTCTGTTGACAAGAACCCCCACTTCATTACACCTTAATTATCCTAGGAAAGAGAAAAGTGGATAACGAAGTTGTGGTCCTCATGTACAATGGAATATCACTCAGCCATGAAATCCACGTCATAAGGCTAGTAGCAGCACGATGAGTGGATTTAGGTACGACGATTCTAAGTGAAATAAGTCACACAGAAAAAGACACTTATCATAAGATATCACTTATAGAGGGAATGTAAAAACCGCTACACTTGAACGGAATTACAAAACAGAACAGAGTCACACGTTCAGAAAACACACTATGGCTGCTGAACGGGAAAGGTGAGGTGGGGTGATGCATAAAACAAGGGTTTCAAATTAGCTCAGATACCGTTCCATAAACCCAATATGTAGTAGACAAGACCTACTCCTTGCTCAGTGAACTGGCCTCAACACCCCCTATTCACCACAGAAGAATATATCTGACTAGTAAGAATCTTCAAACCTATGTATTGATATCGCTCTGTAAGTGAGTCAAGGGGGTGTAAAGCGGCATAAACACAGCCGTGAAAAGCAGCTAAACCCCATTATAAAAATAAATTACTTTTCAAAACCCGTGAAACTAAGACAGTGAAAGAGAGAGAAATTCTTACAAAATTTGTTCAGGGGCTGTGATGCAACCTGGATTGATCATATCTAGACCCACAGCTGATGCAGACATAAGGGTGGACACTCTTGGGGCTGAGAGGTTTGGTGACGTTGCGTGAGCCAACGCACACCCTTTAAAGTAATACTGCATGGTACCCATCCCATGGGTCCCAAATCTCCAGGTTCAAGGGTATCTTCCTACGTCGAAAACATGCATGAGAAACCCAGAAGATGGTACACCGTGTGATCGGGAAAGATTTCTAAAACGCACCTCATTTCTCATCTCCTTGTGCTCGGGTTCGCCATTCCAGCCGCTTTACTAGCCATCTCCCTCCTTGGAGAATCAGCACCTTTAACCTCCTGTTCCGTACAGGTTGCAATTTGTCCTGAGGATGAACGGGAAGAGGGGGAACCAATGAGAGACTAGCTCTAGGGGTTGGGACAGGCACAGGTCACTCTATTTTCCCATCAGGAAGAAGAATTAACCACAAACTCAGCCTGCCCCCCAGAACCAGAAGAGGGCCTGAAGCAATCCTGCACATTTGCGGCCAGCTACCAAAAAAGCGACTGGAAAAATGGAGCTCAGGGTCACTGCAATTCACAAACCTGCAGAGTTATAAATGATAACTGTCGTCCACAAATATATTGAGGAAGGCACCGAAGAGGCTTTGAAAGCAAGGCAGAATTGCAGGAAACAGATTTCAGGAGGTAGATTCGAATCGCCTTGAAAGCACATGAAAAGCGGCAAAACGTGGACAATGATGCCCTTGGCCAAAAAGGGCCTATGCGTTTTTTCCTGAATATATTCAGGAAAAAACGCATACGCCCTTTTTGGCCAACCAAGCAACCTGGAAAGGCAAATCAGCGCTCCAAAGAAGTCTCGCTTCCCAGCGGGCAAAAGGGCCATGCGGAAAAACGTGTCCAAATCAGAAATGCAGGACCGGCCATGGAGTAATGGGAGCCTTGCTACGCTGATGGGCGGGATGTAAATTGCCAACAGCCACTCTGGAGAAGTGTACGGTGTGTCCTGAAACATCTAAAAAACACAGCTTGGAGAGCATAGGGCACTTCCACTCATGGGCGTATAAATTGGGGAAACTAAAAATCAGCAAGACACAGGCACCCCAAAGTTTAGGGCTGCTCTGTTGACAAGAACCCCCACTTCATTACACCTTAAATATCCTAGGAAAGAGAAAAGTGGATAAAGAAGTTGTGGTCCTCATGTACAATGGAATATCACTCAGCCATGAAATCCACGTCATAAGGCTGGTAGCAGCACGATGAGTGGATTTAGGTACGACGATTCTAAGTGAAATAAGTCACACAGAAAAAGACACTTATCATAAGATATCACTTATAGAGGGAATGTAAAAAACGCTACACTTGAACTGAATTACAAAACAGAACAGAGTCACACGTTTAGAAAACACACTATGGTTGCTGAACGGGAAAGGTGAGGTGGGGTGATGCATAAAACAAGGGTTTCAAATTAGCTCAGATACCGTTCCATAAACCCAATATGTAGTAGACAAGACCTACTCCTTGCTCAGTGAACTGGACTCAACACCCCCTATTCACCGCACAAGAATATATCTGACTAGTAAGAATCTTCAAACCTAGGTATTGATATCTCTCTGTAAGTGAGTCAAGGGGGTGTAAAGCGGCATAAACACAGCCGTGAAAAGCAGCTAAACCCCATTATAAAAAGAAATTACTTTTCAAAACCCGTGAAACAAAGACAGTGAAAGAGAGAGAAATTCTTACAAAATTCGTTCAGGGGCTGTGATGCAACCTGGATTGACCATATCTAGACCCACAGCTGATTGAGACATAAGGGTGGACACTCTTGGGGCTGAGAGGTTTGGTGAGGTTGCGTGAGCCAACGCAGACCCTTTAAAGTAATACTGCATGGTACCCATCCCATGGGTCCCAAATCTCCAGGTTCAAGGGCATCTTCCTACGTCGAAAACATGCATGAGAAACCCAGAAGATGGTACACCGTGTGATCGGGAAAGGTTTCTAAAACGCACCTCATTTCTCATCTCCTTGTGCTCGGGTTCGCCATTCCAGCCTCTTTACTAGCCATCTACCTCCTTGGAGAATCAGCACCTTTAACCTCCTGTTCCGTACAGGTTGCAATTTGTCCTGAGGATGAACGGGAAGAGGGGGAACCAATGAGAGACTAGCTCTAGGGGTTGGGACAGGCACAGGTCACTCTATTTTCCCATCAGGAAGAAGAATTAACCACAAGCTCAGCCTGCCCCCCAGAACCAGAAGAGGGCCTGAAGCAATCCTGCACTTTTGCGGCCAGCTCCCAAAAAAGCGACTGGAAAAATGGAGCTCAGGGGCACTGCAATTCACAAACCTGCAGAGTTATAAATGATAACTCTCGTCCACAAATATATTGAGGGAAGGCAACGAAGAGGCTTTGAAAGCAAGGCAGAATTGCAGGAAACAGATTTCAGGAGGTAGATTCGAATCGCCTTGAAAGCACATGAAAAGTGGCAAAACGTGGACAATGATGCCCTTGGCCAAAAAGGGCGTATGCGTTTTTTCCTGAATATATTCAGGAAAAAACGCATACGCCCTTTTTGGCCAACCAAGCAACCTGGAAAGGCAAATCAGCGCTCCAAAGAAGTCTCGCTTCCCAGCGGGCAAAAGGGCCATGCGGAAAAAAGTGTCCAAAGCAGAAATGCAGGAAGGGCCATGGAGAAAGGGGAGCCTTGCTACGCTGATGGGCGGGATGTAAATTGCCAACAGCCACTCTGGAGAAGTGTACGGTGTGTCCTGAAACATCTAAAAAACACAGCTTGGAGAGCATAAGGCACTTCCACTCATGGGCGTATAAATTGGGAAAACTAAAAATCAGCAAGACACAGGCACCCCAAAGTTTAGGGCTGCTCTGTTGACAAAAACCCCCACTTCATTACACCTTAAATATCCTAGGAAAGAGAAAAGTGGATAAAGAAGTTGTGGTCCTCATGTACAATGGAATATCACTCAGCCATGAAATCCACGTCATAAGGCTAGTAGCAGCACGATGAGTGGATTTAGGTACGACGATTCTAAGTGAAATATGTCACACAGAAAAAGACACTTATCATAAGATATCACTTATAGAGGGAATGTAAAAAACGCTAGACTTGAACTGAATTACAAAACAGAACAGAGTCACACGTTTAGAAAACACACTATGGTTGCTGAACGGGAAAGGTGAGGTGGGGTGATGCATAAAACAAGGGTTTCAAATTAGCTCAGATACCGTTCCATAAACCCAATATGTAGTAGACAAGACCTACTCCTTGCTCAGTGAACTGGACTCAACACCCCCTATTCACCGCAGAAGAATATATCTGACTAGTAAGAATCTTCAAACCTATGTATTGATATCTCTCTGTAAGTGAGTCAAGGGGGTGTAAAGCGGCATAAACACAGCCGTGAAAAGCAGCTAAACCCCATTATAAAAAGAAATTACTTTTCAAAACCCGTGAAACAAAGACAGTGAAAAAGAGAGATATTCTTACAAAATTCGTTCAGGGGCTGTGATGCCATCTGGATTGACCATATCTAGACCCACAGCTGACTGAGACATAAGGGTGGACACTCTTGGGGCTGAGAGGTTTGGTGAGGTTGCGTGAGCCAACGCAGACCCTTTAAAGTAATACTGCATGGTACCCATCCCATGGGTGCCAAATCTCCAGGTTCAAGGGCATCTTCCTACGTCGAAAACATGCATGAGAAACCCAGAAGGTGGTACACCGTGTGATCGGGAAAGGTTTCTAAAACGCACCTCATTTCTCATCTCCTTGTGCTCGGGTTCGCCATTCCAGCCGCTTTACTAGCCATCTCCCTCCTTGGAGAATCAGCACCTTTAACCTCCTGTTCCGTACAGGTTGCAATTTGTCCTGAGGATGAACGGGAAGAGGGGGAACCAATGAGAGACTAGCTCTAGGGGTTGGGACAGGCACAGGTCACTCTATTTTCCCATCAGGAAGAAGAATTAACCACAAGCTCAGCCTGCCCCCCAGAACCAGAAGAGGGCCTGAAGCAATCCTGCACTTTTGCGGCCAGCTCCCAAAAAAGTGACTGGAAAAATGGAGCTCAGGGGCACTGCAATTCACAAACCTGCAGAGTTATAAATGATAACTCTCGTCCACAAATATATTGAGGGAAGGCAACGAAGAGGCCTTGAAAGCAAGGCAGAATTGCAGGAAACAGATTTCAGGAGGTAGATTCAAATCGCCTTGAAAGCACATGAAAAGCGGCAAAACGTGGACAATGATGCCCTTGGCCAAAAAGGGCGTATGCGTTTTTTCCTGAATATATTCAGGAAAAAACGCATACGCCCTTTTTGGCCAACCAAGCAACCTGGAAAGGCAAATCAGCGCTCCAAAGAAGTCTCGCTTCCCAGCGGGCAAAAGGGCCATGCGGAAAAAAGTGTCCAAACCAGAAATGCAGGAACGGCCATGGAGAAATGGGAGCCTTGCTACGCTGATGGGCGGGATGTAAATTGCCAACAGCCACTCTGGAGAAGTGTACGGTGTGTCCAGAAACTTCTAAAAAACACAGCTTGGAGAGCATAGGGCACTTCCACTCATGGGCGTATAAATTGGGAAAACTAAAAATCAGCAAGACACAGGCACCCCAAAGTTTAGGGCTGCTCTGTTGACAAGAACCCCCCACTTCATTACACCTTAAATATCCTAGGAAAGAGAAAAGTGGATAAAGAAGTTGTGGTCCTCATGTACAATGGAATATCACTCAGCCATGAAATCCACGTCATAAGGCTAGTAGCAGCACGATGAGTGGATTTAGGTACGACGATTCTAAGTGAAATAAGTCACACAGAAAAAGACACTTATCATAAGATATCACTTATAGAGGGAATGAAAACCGCTACAGTTGAACTGAATTACACAAGAGAACAGAGTCACACGTTCAGAAAACACACTATGGCTGCTGAACGGGAAAGGTGAGGTGGGGTGATGCATAAAACAAGGGTTTCAAATTAGCTCAGATACCGTTCCATAAACCCAATATGTAGTAGACAAGACCTACTCCTTGCTCAGTGAACTGGACTCAACACCCCCTATTCACCGCAGAAGAATATATCTGACTAGTAAGAATCTTCAAACCTATGTATTGATATCTCTCTGTAAGTGAGTCAAGGGGGTGTAATGCGGCATAAACACAGCCGTGAAAAGCAGCTAAACCCCATTATAAAAAGAAATTACTTTTCAAAACCCGTGAAACAAAGACAGTGAAAAAGAGAGATATTCTTACAAAATTCGTTCAGGGGCTGTGATGCAACCTGGATTGACCATATCTAGACCCACAGCTGATTGAGACATAAGGGTGGACACTCTTGGGGCTGAGAGGTTTGGTGAGGTTGCGTGAGCCAACACAGACCCTTTAAAGTAATACTGCATGGTACCCATCCCATGGGTCCCAAATCTCCAGGTTCAAGGGCATCTTCCTACGTCGAAAACATGCATGAGAAACCCAGAAGATGGTACACCGTGTGATCGGGAAAGGTTTCTAAAACGCACCTCATTTCTCATCTCCTTGTGCTCGGGTTCGCCATTCGAGCCGCTTTACTAGCCATCTCCCTCCTTGGAGAATCAGCACCTTTAACCTCCTGTTCCGTACAGGTTGCAATTTGTCCTGAGGATGAACGGGAAGAGGGGGAACCAATGAGAGACTAGCTCTAGGGGTTGGGACAGGCACAGGTCACTCTATTTTCCCATCAGGAAGAAGAATTAACCACAAGCTCAGCCTGCCCCCCATAACCAGAAGAGGGCCTGAAGCAATCCTGCACTTTTGCGGCCAGCTCCCAAAAAAGTGACTGGAAAAATGGAGCGCAGGGGCACTGCAATTCACAAACCTGCAGAGTTATAAATGATAACTCTCGTCCACAAATATATTGAGGGAAGGCAACGAAGAGGCTTTGAAAGCAATGAAGAATTGCAGGAAACAGATTTCAGGAGGTAGATTTGAATCGCCTTGAAAGCACATGAAAAGCGGCAAAACGTGGACAATGATGCCCTTGGCCAAAAAGGGCGTATGCGTTTTTTCCTGAATATATTCAGGAAAAAACGCATACGCCCTTTTTGGCCAACCAAGCAACCTGGAAAGGCAAATCAGCGCTCCAAAAAAGTCTCGCTTCCCAGCGGGCAAAAGGGCCATGCGGAAAAAAGTGTCCAAACCAGAAATGCAGGACCGGCCATGGAGAAATGGGAGCCTTGCTACGCTGATGGGTGGGATGTAAATTGCCAACAGCCACTCTGGAGAAGTATACGGTGTGTCCTGAAACATCTAAAAAACACAGCTTGGAGAGCATAGGGCACTTCCACTCATGGGCGTATAAATTGGGAAAACTAAAAATCAGCAAGACACAGGCACCCCAAAGTTTAGGGCTGCTCTGTTGACAAGAACCCCCCACTTCATTACACCGTAAATATCCTAGGAAAGAGAAAAGTGGATAAAGAAGTTGTGGTCCTCATGTACAATGGAATATCACTCAGCCATGAAATCCACGTCATAAGGCTAGTAGCAGCACGATGAGTGGATTTAGGTACGACGATTCTAAGTGAAATAAGTCACACAGAAAAAGACAGTTATCATAAGATATCACTTATAGAGGGAATGTAAAAAACGCTAGACTTGAACTGAATTACAAAAGAGAACAGAGTCACACGTTCAGAAAACACACTATGGCTGCTGAACGGGAAAGGTGAGGTGGGGTGATGCATAAAACAAGGGTTTCAAATTAGCTCAGATACCGTTCCATAAACCCAATATGTAGTAGACAAGACCTACTCCTTGCTCAGTGAACTGGCCTCAACACCCCCTATTCACCGCACAAGAATATATCTGACTAGTAAGAATCTTCAAACCTATGTATTGATATCTCTCTGTAAGTGAGTCAAGGGGGTGTAAAGCGGCATAAACACAGCCGTGAAAAACATCTAAACCCCAGTATAAAAAGAAATTACTTTTCAAAACCCGTGAAACAAAGACAGTGAAAGAGAGAGAAATTCTTACAAAATTCGTTCAGGGGCTGTGATGCAACCTGGATTGACCATATCTAGACCCACAGCTGATTGAGACATAAGGGTGGACACTCTTGGGGCTGAGAGGTTTGGTGAGGTTGCGTGAGCCAACGCAGACCCCTTAAAGTAATACTGCATGGTACCCATCCCATGGGTCCCAAATCTCCAGGTTCAAGGGCATCTTCCTACGTCGAAAACATGCATGAGAAACCCAGAAGATGGTACACCGTGTGATGGGGAAAGGTTTCTAAAACGCACCTCATTTCTCATCTCCTTGTGCTCGGGTTCGCCATTCCAGCCGCTTTACTAGCCATCTCCCTCCTTGGAGAATCAGCACCTTTAACCTCCTGTTCCGTACAGGTTGCAATTTGTCCTGAGGATGAACGGGAAGAGGGGGAACCAATGAGAGACTAGCTCTAGGGGTTGGGACAGGCACAGGTCACTCTATTTTCCCATCAGGAAGAAGAATTAACCACAAGGTCAGCCTGCCCCCCAGAACCAGAAGAGGGCCTGAAGCAATCCTGCACTTTTGCGGTCAGCTCCCAAAAAAGCGACTGGAAAAATGGAGCTCAGGGGCACTGCAATTCACAAACCTGCAGAGTTATAAATGATAACTCTCGTCCACAAATATATTGAGGGAAGGCAACGAAGAGGCTTTGAAAGCAAGGCAGAATTGCAGGAAACAGATTTCAGGAGGTAGATTCGAATCGCCTTGAAAGCACATGAAAAGCGGCAAAACGTGGACAATGATGCCCTTGGCCAAAAAGGGCGTATGCGTTTTTTCCTGAATATATTCAGGAAAAAACGCATACGCCCTTTTTGGCCAACCAAGCAACCTGGAAAGGCAAATCAGCGCTCCAAAGAAGTCTCGCTTCCCAGCGGGCAAAAGGGCCATGCGGAAAAAAGTGTCCAAACCAGAAATGCAGGACCGGCCATGGAGAAATGGGAGCCTTGCTACGCTGATGGGCGGGATGTAAATTGCCAACAGCCACTCTGGAGAAGTGTACGGTGTGTCCTGAAACATATAAAAAAAACACAGCTTGGAGAGCATAGGGCACTTCCACTCATGGGCGTATAAATTGGGAAAACTAAAAATCAGCAAGACACAGGCACCCCAAAGTTTAGGGCTGCTCTGTTGACAAGAACCCCCACTTCATTACACCTTAATTATCCTAGGAAAGAGAAAAGTGGATAACGAAGTTGTGGTCCTCATGTACAATGGAATATCACTCAGCCATGAAATCCACGTCATAAGGCTAGTAGCAGCACGATGAGTGGATTTAGGTACGACGATTCTAAGTGAAATAAGTCACACAGAAAAAGACACTTATCATAAGATATCACTTATAGAGGGAATGTAAAAACCGCTACACTTGAACGGAATTACAAAACAGAACAGAGTCACACGTTCAGAAAACACACTATGGCTGCTGAACGGGAAAGGTGAGGTGGGGTGATGCATAAAACAAGGGTTTCAAATTAGCTCAGATACCGTTCCATAAACCCAATATGTAGTAGACAAGACCTACTCCTTGCTCAGTGAACTGGCCTCAACACCCCCTATTCACCACAGAAGAATATATCTGACTAGTAAGAATCTTCAAACCTATGTATTGATATCGCTCTGTAAGTGAGTCAAGGGGGTGTAAAGCGGCATAAACACAGCCGTGAAAAGCAGCTAAACCCCATTATAAAAATAAATTACTTTTCAAAACCCGTGAAACTAAGACAGTGAAAGAGAGAGAAATTCTTACAAAATTTGTTCAGGGGCTGTGATGCAACCTGGATTGATCATATCTAGACCCACAGCTGATGCAGACATAAGGGTGGACACTCTTGGGGCTGAGAGGTTTGGTGACGTTGCGTGAGCCAACGCACACCCTTTAAAGTAATACTGCATGGTACCCATCCCATGGGTCCCAAATCTCCAGGTTCAAGGGCATCTTCCTACGTCGAAAACATGCATGAGAAACCCAGAAGATGGTACACCGTGTGATCGGGAAAGGTTTCTAAAACGCACCTCATTTCTCATCTCCTTGTGCTCGGGTTCGCCATTCCAGCCGCTTTACTAGCCATCTCCCTCCTTGGAGAATCAGCACCTTTAACCTCCTGTTCCGTACAGGTTGCAATTTGTCCTGAGGATGAACGGGAAGAGGGGGAACCAATGAGAGACTAGCTCTAGGGGTTGGGACAGGCACAGGTCACTCTATTTTCCCATCAGGAAGAAGAATTAACCACAAACTCAGCCTGCCCCCCAGAACCAGAAGAGGGCCTGAAGCAATCCTGCACATTTGCGGCCAGCTCCCAAAAAAGCGACTGGAAAAATGGAGCTCAGGGTCACTGCAATTCACAAACCTGCAGAGTTATAAATGATAACTGTCGTCCACAAATATATTGAGGAAGGCACCGAAGAGGCTTTGAAAGCAAGGCAGAATTGCAGGAAACAGATTTCAGGAGGTAGATTCGAATCGCCTTGAAAGCACATGAAAAGCGGCAAAACGTGGACAATGATGCCCTTGGCCAAAAAGGGCGTATGCGTTTTTTCCTGAATATATTCAGGAAAAAACGCATACGCCCTTTTTGGCCAACCAAGCAACCTGGAAAGGCAAATCAGCGCTCCAAAGAAGTCTCGCTTCCCAGCGGGCAAAAGGGCCATGCGGAAAAACGTGTCCAAACCAGAAATGCAGGACCGGCCATGGAGTAATGGGAGCCTTGCTACGCTGATGGGCGGGATGTAAATTGCCAACAGCCACTCTGGAGAAGTGTACGGTGTGTCCTGAAACATCTAAAAAACACAGCTTGGAGAGCATAGGGCACTTCCACTCATGGGCGTATAAATTGGGAAAACTAAAAATCAGCAAGACACAGGCACCCCAAAGTTTAGGGCTGCTCTGTTGACAAGAACCCCCACTTCATTACACCTTAAATATCCTAGGAAAGAGAAAAGTGGATAAAGAAGTTGTGGTCCTCATGTACAATGGAATATCACTCAGCCATGAAATCCACGTCATAAGGCTGGTAGCAGCACGATGAGTGGATTTAGGTACGACGATTCTAAGTGAAATAAGTCACACAGAAAAAGACACTTATCATAAGATATCACTTATAGAGGGAATGTAAAAAACGCTACACTTGAACTGAATTACAAAACAGAACAGAGTCACACGTTTAGAAAACACACTATGGTTGCTGAACGGGAAAGGTGAGGTGGGGTGATGCATAAAACAAGGGTTTCAAATTAGCTCAGATACCGTTCCATAAACCCAATATGTAGTAGACAAGACCTACTCCTTGCTCAGTGAACTGGACTCAACACCCCCTATTCACCGCACAAGAATATATCTGACTAGTAAGAATCTTCAAACCTAGGTATTGATATCTCTCTGTAAGTGAGTCAAGGGGGTGTAAAGCGGCATAAACACAGCCGTGAAAAGCAGCTAAACCCCATTATAAAAAGAAATTACTTTTCAAAACCCGTGAAACAAAGACAGTGAAAGAGAGAGAAATTCTTACAAAATTCGTTCAGGGGCTGTGATGCAACCTGGATTGACCATATCTAGACCCACAGCTGATTGAGACATAAGGGTGGACACTCTTGGGGCTGAGAGGTTTGGTGAGGTTGCGTGAGCCAACGCAGACCCTTTAAAGTAATACTGCATGGTACCCATCCCATGGGTCCCAAATCTCCAGGTTCAAGGGCATCTTCCTACGTCGAAAACATGCATGAGAAACCCAGAAGATGGTACACCGTGTGATCGGGAAAGGTTTCTAAAACGCACCTCATTTCTCATCTCCTTGTGCTCGGGTTCGCCATTCCAGCCGCTTTACTAGCCATCTACCTCCTTGGAGAATCAGCACCTTTAACCTCCTGTTCCGTACAGGTTGCAATTTGTCCTGAGGATGAACGGGAAGAGGGGGAACCAATGAGAGACTAGCTCTAGGGGTTGGGACAGGCACAGGTCACTCTATTTTCCCATCAGGAAGAAGAATTAACCACAAGCTCAGCCTGCCCCCCATAACCAGAAGAGGGCCTGAAGCAATCCTGCACTTTTGCGGCCAGCTCCCAAAAAAGTGACTGGAAAAATGGAGCGCAGGGGCACTGCAATTCACAAACCTGCAGAGTTATAAATGATAACTCTCGTCCACAAATATATTGAGGGAAGGCAACGAAGAGGCTTTGAAAGCAAGGAAGAATTGCAGGAAACAGATTTCAGGAGGTAGATTTGAATCGCCTTGAAAGCACATGAAAAGCGGCAAAACGTGGACAATGATGCCCTTGGCCAAAAAGGGCGTATGCGTTTTTTCCTGAATATATTCAGGAAAAAACGCATACGCCCTTTTTGGCCAACCAAGCAACCTGGAAAGGCAAATCAGCGCTCCAAAGAAGTCTCGCTTCCCAGCGGGCAAAAGGGCCATGCGGAAAAAAGTGTCCAAACCAGAAATGCAGGACCGGCCATGGAGAAATGGGAGCCCTGCTACGCTGATGGGTGGGATGTAAATTGCCAACAGCCACTCTGGAGAAGTATACGGTGTGTCCTGAAACATCTAAAAAACACAGCTTGGAGAGCATAGGGCACTTCCACTCATGGGCGTATAAATTGGGAAAACTAAAAATCAGCAAGACACAGGCACCCCAAAGTTTAGGGCTGCTCTGTTGACAAAAACCCCCACTTCATTACACCTTAAATATCCTAGGAAAGAGAAAAGTGGATAAAGAAGTTGTGGTCCTCATGTACAATGGAATATCACTCAGCCATGAAATCCACGTCATAAGGCTAGTAGCAGCACGATGAGTGGATTTAGGTACGACGATTCTAAGTGAAATATGTCACACAGAAAAAGACACTTATCATAAGATATCACTTATAGAGGGAATGTAAAAAACGCTAGACTTGAACTGAATTACAAAACAGAACAGAGTCACACGTTTAGAAAACACACTATGGTTGCTGAACGGGAAAGGTGAGGTGGGGTGATGCATAAAACAAGGGTTTCAAATTAGCTCAGATACCGTTCCATAAACCCAATATGTACTAGACAAGACCTACTCCTTGCTCAGTGAACTGGACTCAACACCCCCTATTCACCGCAGAAGAATATATCTGACTAGTAAGAATCTTCAAACCTATGTATTGATATCTCTCTGTAAGTGAGTCAAGGGGGTGTAAAGCGGCATAAACACAGCCGTGAAAAGCAGCTAAACCCCATTATAAAAAGAAATTACTTTTCAAAACCCGTGAAACAAAGACAGTGAAAAAGAGAGATATTCTTACAAAATTCGTTCAGGGGCTGTGATGCCATCTGGATTGACCATATCTAGACCCACAGCTGATTGAGACATAAGGGTGGACACTCTTGGGGCTGAGAGGTTTGGTGAGGTTGCGTGAGCCAACGCAGACCCTTTAAAGTAATACTGCATGGTACCCATCCCATGGGTGCCAAATCTCCAGGTTCAAGGGCATCTTCCTACGTCGAAAACATGCATGAGAAACCCAGAAGATGGTACACCGTGTGATCGGGAAAGGTTTCTAAAACGCACCTCATTTCTCATCTCCTTGTGCTCGGGTTCGCCATTCCAGCCACTTTACTAGCCATCTCCCTCCTTGGAGAATCAGCACCTTTAACCTCCTGTTCCGTACAGGTTGCAATTTGTCCTGAGGATGAACGGGAAGAGGGGGAACCAATGAGAGACTAGCTCTAGGGGTTGGGACAGGCACAGGTCACTCTATTTTCCCATCAGGAAGAAGAATTAACCACAAACTCAGCCTGCCCCCCAGAACCAGAAGAGGGCCTGAAGCAATCCTGCACTTTTGCGGCCAGCTCCCAAAAAAGTGACTGGAAAAATGGAGCTCAGGGGCACTGCAATTCACAAACCTGCAGAGTTATAAATGATAACTCTCGTCCACAAATATATTGAGGGAAGGCAACGAAGAGGCCTTGAAAGCAAGGCAGAATTGCAGGAAACAGATTTCAGGAGGTAGATTCAAATCGCCTTGAAAGCACATGAAAAGCGGCAAAACGTGGACAATGATGCCCTTGGCCAAAAAGGGCGTATGCGTTTTTTCCTGAATATATTCAGGAAAAAACGCATACGCCCTTTTTGACCAACCAAGCAACCTGGAAAGGCAAATCAGCGCTCCAAAGAAGTCTCGCTTCCCAGCGGGCAAAAGGGCCATGCGGAAAAAAGTGTCCAAACCAGAAATGCAGGAACGGCCATGGAGAAATGGGAGCCTTGCTACGCTGATGGGCGGGATGTAAATTGCCAACAGCCACTCTGGAGAAGTGTACGGTGTGTCCAGAAACTTCTAAAAAACACAGCTTGGAGAGCATAGGGCACTTCCACTCATGGGCGTATAAATTGGGAAAACTAAAAATCAGCAAGACACAGGCACCCCAAAGTTTAGGGCTGCTCTGTTGACAAGAACCCCCCACTTCATTACACCGTAAATATCCTAGGAAAGAGAAAAGTGGATAAAGAAGTTGTGGTCCTCATGTACAATGGAATATCACTCAGCCATGAAATCCACGTCATAAGGCTAGTAGCAGCACGATGAGTGGATTTAGGTACGACGATTCTAAGTGAAATAAGTCACACAGAAAAAGACACTTATCATAAGATATCACTTATAGAGGGAATGAAAACCGCTACAGTTGAACTGAATTACACAAGAGAACAGAGTCACACGTTCAGAAAACACACTATGGCTGCTGAACGGGAAAGGTGAGGTGGGGTGATGCATAAAACAAGGGTTTCAAATTAGCTCAGATACCGTTCCATAAACCCAATATGTAGTAGACAAGACCTACTCCTTGCTCAGTGAACTGGACTCAACACCCCCTATTCACCGCAGAAGAATATATCTGACTAGTAAGAATCTTCAAACCTATGTATTGATATCTCTCTGTAAGTGAGTCAAGGGGGTGTAAAGCGGCCTAAACACAGCCGTGAAAAGCAGCTAAACCCCATTATAAAAAGAAATTACTTTTCAAAACCCGTGAAACAAAGACAGTGAAAAAGAGAGATATTCTTACAAAATTCGTTCAGGGGCTGTGATGCAACCTGGATTGACCATATCTAGACCCACAGCTGATTGAGACATAAGGGTGGACACTCTTGGGGCTGAGAGGTTTGGTGAGGTTGCGTGAGCCAACACAGACCCTTTAAAGTAATACTGCATGGTACCCATCCCATGGGTCCCAAATCTCCAGGTTCAAGGGCATCTTCCTACGTCGAAAACATGCATGAGAAATCCAGAAGATTGTACACCGTGTGATCGGGAAAGGTTTCTAAAACGCACCTCATTTCTCATCTCCTTGTGCTCGGGTTCGCCATTCCAGCCGCTTTACTAGCCATCTCCCTCCTTGGAGAATCAGCACCTTTAACCTCCTGTTCCGTACAGGTTGCAATTTGTCCTGAGGATGAACGGGAAGAGGGGGAACCAATGAGAGACTAGCTCTAGGGGTTGGGACAGGCACAGGTCACTCTATTTTCCCATCAGGAAGAAGAATTAACCACAAGCTCAGCCTGCCCCCCATAACCAGAAGAGGGCCTGAAGCAATCCTGCACTTTTGCGGCCAGCTCCCAAAATAGTGACTGGAAAAATGGAGCGCAGGGGCACTGCAATTCACAAACCTGCAGAGTTATAAATGATAACTCTCGTCCACAAATATATTGAGGGAAGGCAACGAAGAGGCTTTGAAAGCAAGGCAGAATTGCAGGAAACAGATTTCAGGAGGTAGATTCGAATCGCCTTGAAAGCACAGGAAAAGCGGCAAAACGTGGACAATGATGCCCTTGGCCAAAAAGGGCGTATGCGTTTTTTCCTGAATATATTCAGGAAAAAACGCATACGCCCTTTTTGGCCAACCAAGCAACCTGGAAAGGCAAATCAGCGCTCCAAAGAAGTCTCGCTTCCCAGTGGGCAAAAGGGCCATGCGGAAAAAAGTGTCCAAACCAGAAATGCAGGACCGGCCATGGAGAAATGGGAGCCTTGCTACGCTGATGGGTGGGATGTAAATTGCCAACAGCCACTCTGGAGAAGTATACGGTGTGTCCTGAAACATCTAAAAAACACAGCTTGGAGAGCATAGGGCACTTCCACTCATGGGCGTATAAATTGGGAAAACTAAAAATCAGCAAGACACAGGCACCCCAAAGTTTAGGGCTGCTCTGTTGACAAGAACCCCCCACTTCATTACACCTTAATTATCCTAGGAAAGAGAAAAGTGGATAAGGAAGTTGTGGTCCTCATGTACAATGGAATATCACTCAGCCATGAAATCCACGTCATAAGGCTAGTAGCAGCACGATGAGTGGATTTAGGTACGAGGATTCTAAGTGAAATAAGTCACACAGAAAAAGACACTTATCATAAGATATCACTTATAGAGGGAATGTAAAAACCGCTACACTTGAACGGAATTACAAAACAGAACAGAGTCACACGTTCAGAAAACACACTATGGCTGCTGAACGGGAAAGGTGAGGTGGGGTGATGCATAAAACAAGGGTTTCAAATTAGCTCAGATACCGTTCCATAAACCCAATATGTAGTAGACAAGACCTACTCCTTGCTCAGTGAACTGGACTCAACACCCCCTATTCACCACAGAAGAATATATCTGACTAGTAAGAATCTTCAAACCTATGTATTGATATCGCTCTGTAAGTGAGTCACGGGGGTGTAAAGCGGCCTAAACACAGCCGTGAAAAGCAGCTAAACCCCATTATAAAAATAAATTACTTTTCAAAACCCGTGAAACTAAGACAGTGAAAGAGAGAGAAATTCTTACAAAATTTGTTCAGGGGCTGTGATGCAACCTGGATTGATCATATCTAGACCCACAGCTGATGCAGACATAAGGGTGGACACTCTTGGGGCTGAGAGGTTTGGTGAGGTTGCGTGAGCCAACGCACACCCTTTAAAGTAATACTGCATGGTACCCATCCCATGGGTCCCAAATCTCCAGGTTCAAGGGCATCTTCCTACGTCGAAAACATGCATGAGAAACCCAGAAGATGGTACACCGTGTGATCGGGAAAGGTTTCTAAAACACACCTCATTTCTCATCTCCTTGTGCTCGGGTTCGCCATTCCAGCCGCTTTACTAGCCATCTCCCTCCTTGGAGAATCAGCACCTTTAACCTCCTGTTCCGTACAGGTTGCAATTTGTCCTGAGGATGAACGGGAAGAGGGGGAACCAATGAGAGACTAGCTCTAGGGTTAGGGACAGGCACAGGTCACTCTATTTTCCCATCAGGAAGAAGAATTAACCACAAGCTCAGCCTGCCCCCCAGAACCAGAAGAGGGCCTGAAGCAATCCTGCACATTTGCGGCCAGCTCCCAAAAAAGCGACTGGAAAAATGGAGCTCAGGGGCACTGCAATTCACAAACCTGCAGAGTTATTAATGATAACTGTCGTCCACAAATATATTGAGGAAGGCACCGAAGAGGCTTTGAAAGCAAGGCAGAATTGCAGGAAACAGATTTCAGGAGGTAGATTCGAATCGCCTTGAAAGCACATGAAAAGCGGCAAAACGTGGACAATGATGCCCTTGGCCAAAAAGGGCGTATGCGTTTTTTCCTGAATATATTCAGGAAAAAACGCATACGCCCTTTTTGGCCAACCAAGCAACCTGGAAAGGCAAATCAGCGCTCCAAAGAAGTCTCGCTTCCCAGCGGGCAAAAGGGCCATGCGGAAAAAAGTGTCCAAACCAGAAATGCAGGACCGGCCATGGAGAAATGGGAGCCTTGCTACGCTGATGGGCGGGATGTAAATTGCCAACAGCCACTCTGGAGAAGTGTACGGTGTGTCCTGAAACATCTAAAAAACACAGCTTGGAGAGCATAGGGCACTTCCACTCATGGGCGTATAAATTGGGGAAACTAAAAATCAGCAAGACACAGGCACCCCAAAGTTTAGGGCTGCTCTGTTGACAAGAACCCCCACTTCATTACACCTTAAATATCCTAGGAAAGAGAAAAGTGGATAAAGAAGTTGTGGTCCTCATGTACAATGGAATATCACTCAGCCATGAAATCCACGTCATAAGGCTAGTAGCAGCACGATGAGTGGATTTAGGTACGACGATTCTAAGTGAAATAAGTCACACAGAAAAAGACACTTATCATAAGATATCACTTATAGAGGGAATGTAAAAAACGCTAGACTTGAACTGAATTACAAAACAGAACAGAGTCACACGTTTAGAAAACACACTATGGTTGCTGAACGGGAAAGGTGAGGTGGGGTGATGCATAAAACAAGGGTTTCAAATTAGCTCAGATACCGTTCCATAAACCCAATATGTAGTAGACAAGACCTACTCCTTGCTCAGTGAACTGGACTCAACACCCCCTATTCACCGCAGAAGAATATATCTGACTAGTAAGAATCTTCAAACCTATGTATTGATATCTCTCTGTAAGTGAGTCAAGGGGGTGTAAAGCGGCATAAACACAGCCGTGAAAAGCAGCTAAACCCCATTATAAAAAGAAATTACTTTTCAAAACCCGTGAAACAAAGACAGTGAAAAAGAGAGATATTCTTACAAAATTCGTTCAGGGGCTGTGATGCAACCTGGATTGACCATATCTAGACCCACAGCTGATTGAGACATAAGGGTGGACACTCTTGGGGCTGAGAGGTTTGGTGAGGTTGCGTGAGCCAACGCAGACCCCTTAAAGTAATACTGCATGGTACCCATCCCATGGGTCCCAAATCTCCAGGTTCAAGGGCATCTTCCTACGTCGAAAACATGCATGAGAAACCCAGAAGATGGTACACCGTGTGATCGGGAAAGGTTTCTAAAACGCACCTCATTTCTCATCTCCTTGTGCTCGGGTTCGCCATTCGAGCCGCTTTACTAGCCATCTCCCTCCTTGGAGAATCAGCACCTTTAACCTCCTGTTCCGTACAGGTTGCAATTTGTCCTGAGGATGAACGGGAAGAGGGGGAACCAATGAGAGACTAGCTCTAGGGGTTGGGACAGGCACAGGTCACTCTATTTTCCCATCAGGAAGAAGAATTAACCACAAGCTCAGCCTGCCCCCCATAACCAGAAGAGGGCCTGAAGCAATCCTGCACTTTTGTGGCCAGCTCCCAAAAAAGTGACTGGAAAAATGGAGCGCAGGGGCACTGCAATTCACAAACCTGCAGAGTTATAAATGATAACTCTCGTCCACAAATATATTGAGGGAAGGCAACGAAGAGGCTTTGAAAGCAAGGAAGAATTGCAGGAAACAGATTTCAGGAGGTAGATTTGAATCGCCTTGAAAGCACATGAAAAGCGGCAAAACGTGGACAATGATGCCCTTGGCCAAAAAGGGCGTATGCGTTTTTTCCTGAATATATTCAGGAAAAAACGCATACGCCCTTTTTGGCCAACCAAGCAACCTGGAAAGGCAAATCAGCGCTCCAAAGAAGTCTCGCTTCCCAGCGGGCAAAAGGGCCATGCGGAAAAAAGTGTCCAAACCAGAAATGCAGGACCGGCCATGGAGAAATGGGAGCCTTGCTACGCTGATGGGTGGGATGTAAATTGCCAACAGCCACTCTGGAGAAGTATACGGTGTGTCCTGAAACATCTAAAAAACACAGCTTGGAGAGCATAGGGCACTTCCACTCATGGGCGTATAAATTGGGAAAACTAAAAATCAGCAAGACACAGGCACCCCAAAGTTTAGGGCTGCTCTGTTGACAAGAACCCCCCACTTCATTACACCGTAAATATCCTAGGAAAGAGAAAAGTGGATAAAGAAATTGTGGTCCTCATGTACAATGGAATATCACTCAGCCATGAAATCCACGTCATAAGGCTAGTAGCAGCACGATGAGTGGATTTAGGTACGACGATTCTAAGTGAAATAAGTCACACAGAAAAAGACACTTATCATAAGATATCACTTATAGAGGGAATGTAAAAAACGCTAGACTTGAACTGAATTACAAAACAGAACAGAGTCACACGTTTAGAAAACACACTATGGTTGCTGAACGGGAAAGGTGAGGTGGGGTGATGCATAAAACAAGGGTTTCAAATTAGCTCAGATACCGTTCCATAAACCCAATATGTAGTAGACAAGACCTACTCCTTGCTCAGTGAACTGGACTCAACACACCCTATTCACCGCAGAAGAATATATCTGACTAGTAAGAATCTTCAAACCTATGTATTGATATCTCTCTGTAAGTGAGTCAAGGGGGTGTAAAGCGGCATAAACACAGCCGTGAAAAGCAGCTAAACCCCATTATAAAAAGAAATTACTTTTCAAAACCCGTGAAACAAAGACAGTGAAAAAGAGAGATATTCTTACAAAATTCGTTCAGGGGCTGTGATGCAACCTGGATTGACCATATCTAGACCCACAGCTGATTGAGACATAAGGGTGGACACTCTTGGGGCTGAGAGGTTTGGTGAGGTTGCGTGAGCCAAAACAGACCCTTTAAAGTAATACTGCATGGTACCCATCCCATGGGTCCCAAATCTCCAGGTTCAAGGGCATCTTCCTACGTCGAAAACATGCATGAGAAACCCAGAAGATGGTACACCGTGTGATCGGGAAAGGTTTCTAAAACGCACCTCATTTCTCATCTCCTTGTGCTCGGGTTCGCCATTCGAGCCGCTTTACTAGCCATCTCCCTCCTTGGAGAATCAGCACCTTTAACCTCCTGTTCCGTACAGGTTGCAATTTGTCCTGAGGATGAACGGGAAGAGGGGGAACCAATGAGAGACTAGCTCTAGGGGTTGGGACAGGCACAGGTCACTCTATTTTCCCATCAGGAAGAAGAATTAACCACAAGCTCAGCCTGCCCCCCATAACCAGAAGAGGGCCTGAAGGAATCCTGCACTTTTGCGGCCAGCTCCCAAAAAAGTGACTGGAAAAATGGAGCGCAGGGGCACTGCAATTCACAAACCTGCAGAGTTATAAATGATAACTCTCGTCCACAAATATATTGAGGGAAGGCAACGAAGAGGCTTTGAAAGCAAGGAAGAATTGCAGGAAACAGATTTCAGGAGGTAGATTCGAATCGCCTTGAAAGCACATGAAAAGCGGCAAAACGTGGACAATGATGCCCTTGGCCAAAAAGGGCGTATGCGTTTTTTCCTGAATATATTCAGGAAAAAACGCATACGCCCTTTTTGGCCAACCAAGCAACCTGGAAAGGCAAATCAGCGCTCCAAAGAAGTCTCGCTTCCCAGCGGGCAAAAGGGCCATGCGGAAAAAAGTGTCCAAACCAGAAATGCAGGACCGGCCATGGAGAAATGGGAGCCTTGCTACGCTGATGGGTGGGATGTAAATTGCCAACAGCCACTCTGGAGAAGTATACGGTGTGTCCTGAAACATCTAAAAAACACAGCTTGGAGAGCATAGGGCACTTCCATTCATGGGCGTATAAATTGGGAAAACTAAAAATCAGCAAGACACAGGCACCCCAAAGTTTAGGGCTGCTCTGTTGACAAGAACCCCCCACTTCATTACACCGTAAATATCCTAGGAAAGAGAAAAGTGGATAAAGAAGTTGTGGTCCTCATGTACAATGGAATATCACTCAGCCATGAAATCCACGTCATAAGGCTAGTAGCAGCACGATGAGTGGATTTAGGTACGACGATTCTAAGTGAAATAAGTCACACAGAAAAAGACACTTATCATAAGATATCACTTATAGAGGGAATGTAAAAAACGCTAGACTTGAACTGAATTACAAAAGAGAACAGAGTCACACGTTCAGAAAACACACTATGGCTGCTGAACGGGAAAGGTGAGGTGGGGTGATGCATAAAATAAGGGTTTCAAATTAGCTCAGATACCGTTCCATAAACCCAATATGTAGTAGACAAGACCTACTCCTTGCTCAGTGAACTGGCCTCAACACCCCCTATTCACCGCACAAGAATATATCTGACTAGTAAGAATCTTCAAACCTATGTATTGGTATCTCTCTGTAAGTGAGTCAAGGGGGTGTAAAGCGGCATAAACACAGCAGTGAAAAGCAGCTAAACCCCATTTTAAAAAGAAATTACTTTTCAAAACCCGTGAAACAAAGACAGTGAAAGAGAGAGAAATTCTTACAAAATTCGTTCAGGGGCTGTGATGCAACCTGGATTGACCATATCTAGACCCACAGCTGATTGAGACATAAGGGTGGACACTCTTGGGGCTGAGAGGTTTGGTGAGGTTGCGTGAGCCAACGCAGACCCTTTAAAGTAATACTGCATGGTACCCATCCCATGGGTCCCAAATCTCCAGGTTCAAGGGCATCTTCCTACGTCGAAAACATGCATGAGAAACCCAGAAGATGGTACACCGTGTGATCGGGAAAGGTTTCTAAAACGCACCTCATTTCTCATCTCCTTGTGCTCGGGTTCGCCATTCCAGCCGCTTTACTAGCCATCTACCTCCTTGGAGAATCAGCACCTTTAACCTCCTGTTCCGTACAGGTTGCAATTTGTCCTGAGGATGAACGGGAAGAGGGGGAACCAATGAGAGACTAGCTCTAGGGGTTGGGACAGGCACAGGTCACTCTATTTTCCCATCAGGAAGAAGAATTAACCACAAGCTCAGCCTGCCCCCCAGAACCAGAAGAGGGCCTGAAGCAATCCTGCACTTTTGCGGCCAGCTCCCAAAAAAGCGACTGGAAAAATGGAGCTCAGGGGCACTGCAATTCACAAACCTGCAGAGTTATAAATGATAACTCTCGTCCACAAATATATTGAGGGAAGGCAACGAAGAGGCTTTGAAAGCAAGGCAGAATTGCAGGAAACAGATTTCAGGAGGTAGATTCGAATCGCCTTGAAAGCACATGAAAAGCGGCAAAACGTGGACAATGATGCCCTTGGCCAAAAAGGGCGTATGCGTTTTTTCCTGAATATATTCAGGAAAAAACGCATACGCCCTTTTTGGCCAACCAAGCAACCTGGAAAGGCAAATCAGCGCTCCAAAGAAGTCTCGCTTCCCAGCGGGCAAAAGGGCCATGCGGAAAAAAGTGTCCAAACCAGAAATGCAGGACCGGCCATGGAGAAATGGGAGCCTTGCTACGCTGATGGGTGGGATGTAAATTGCCAACAGCCACTCTGGAGAAGTATACGGTGTGTCCTGAAACATCTAAAAAACACAGCTTGGAGAGCATAGGGCACTTCCACTCATGGGCGTATAAATTGGGAAAACTAAAAATCAGCAAGACACAGGCACCCCAAAGTTTAGGGCTGCTCTGTTGACAAGAACCCCCCACTTCATTACACCTTAAATATCCTAGGAAAGAGAAAAGTGGATAACGAAGTTGTGGTCCTCATGTACAATGGAATATCACTCAGCCATGAAATCCACGTCATAAGGCTAGTAGCAGCACGATGAGTGGATTTAGGTACGACGATTCTAAGTGAAATAAGTCACACAGAAAAAGACACTTATCATAAGATATCACTTATAGAGGGAATGTAAAAACCGCTACACTTGAACGGAATTACAAAACAGAACAGAGTCACACGTTCAGAAAACACACTATGGCTGCTGAACGGGAAAGGTGAGGTGGGGTGATGCATAAAACAACGGTTTCAAATTAGCTCAGATACCGTTCCATAAACCCAATATGTAGTAGACAAGACCTACTCCTTGCTCAGTGAATTGGACTCAACACCCCCTATTCACCGCAGAAGAATATATCTGACTAGTAAGAATCTTCAAACCTATGTATTGATATCGCTCTGTAAGTGAGTCACGGGGGTGTACAGCGGCCTAAACACAGCCGTGAAAAGCAGCTAAACCCCATTATAAAAATAAATTACTTTTCAAAACCCGTGAAACAAAGACAGTGAAAGAGAGAGAAATTCTTACAAAATTTGTTCAGGGGCTGTGATGCAACCTGGATTGACCATATCTAGACCCACAGCTGATTGAGACATAAGGGTGGACACTCTTGGGGCTGAGAGGTTTGGTGAGGTTGCGTGAGCCAACGCACACCCTTTAAAGTAATACTGCATGGTACCCATCCCATGGGTCCCAAATCTCCAGGTTCAAGGGCATCTTCCTACGTCGAAAACATGCATGAGAAACCCAGAAGATGGTACACCGTGTGATCGGGAAAGGTTTCTAAAACGCACCTCATTTCTCATCTCCTTGTGCTCGGGTTCGCCATTCCAGCTGCTTTACTAGCCATCTCCCTCCTTGGAGAATCAGCACCTTTAACCTCCTGTTCCGTACAGGTTGCAATTTGTCCTGAGGATGAACGGGAAGAGGGGGAACCAATGAGAGACTAGCTCTAGGGGTTGGGACAGGCACAGGTCACTCTATTTTCCCATCAGGAAGAAGAATTAACCACAAGGTCAGCCTGCCCCCCAGAACCAGAAGAGGGCCTGAAGCAATCCTGCACTTTTGCGGCCAGCTCCCAAAATAGTGACTGGAAAAATGGAGCGCAGGGGCACTGCAATTCACAAACCTGCAGAGTTATAAATGATAACTCTCGTCCACAAATATATTGAGGGAAGGCAACGAAGAGGCTTTGAAAGCAAGGCAGAATTGCAGGAAACAGATTTCAGGAGGTAGATTCGAATCGCCTTGAAAGCACAGGAAAAGCGGCAAAACGTGGACAATGATGCCCTTGGCCAAAAAGGGCGTATGCGTTTTTTCCTGAATATATTCAGGAAAAAACGCATACGCCCTTTTTGGCCAACCAAGCAACCTGGAAAGGCAAATCAGCGCTCCAAAGAAGTCTCGCTTCCCAGCGGGCAAAAGGGCCATGCGGAAAAAAGTGTCCAAACCAGAAATGCAGGACCGGCCATGGAGAAATGGGAGCCTTGCTACGCTGATGGGTGGGATGTAAATTGCCAACAGCCACTCTGGAGAAGTATACGGTGTGTCCTGAAACATCTAAAAAACACAGCTTGGAGAGCATAGGGCACTTCCACTCATGGGCGTATAAATTGGGAAAACTAAAAATCAGCAAGACACAGGCACCCCAAAGTTTAGGGCTGCTCTGTTGACAAGAACCCCCCACTTCATTACACCTTAAATATCCTAGGAAAGAGAAAAGTGGATAACGAAGTTGTGGTCCTCATGTACAATGGAATATCACTCAGCCATGAAATCCACGTCATAAGGCTAGTAGCAGCACGATGAGTGGATTTAGGTACGACGGTTCTAAGTGAAATAAGTCACACAGAAAAAGACACTTATCATAAGATATCACTTATAGAGGGAATGAAAACCGCTACACTTGAACTGAATTACAAAAGAGAACAGAGTCACACGTTCAGAAAACACACTATGGCTGCTGAACGGGAAAGGTGAGGTGGGGTGATGCATAAAACAAGGGTTTCAAATTAGCTCAGATACCGTTCCATAAACCCAATATGTAGTAGACAAGACCTACTCCTTGCTCAGTGAACTGGCCTCAACACCCCCTATTCACCGCACAAGAATATATCTGACTAGTAAGAATCTTCAAACCTATGTATTGATATCTCTCTGTAAGTGAGTCAAGGGGGTGTAAAGCGGCATAAACACAGCAGTGAAAAGCAGCTAAACCCCATTATAAAAAGAAATTACTTTTCAAAACCCGTGAAACAAAGACAGTGAAAGAGAGAGAAATTCTTACAAAATTCGTTCAGGGGCTGTGATGCAACCTGGATTGACCATATCTAGACCCACAGCTGATTGAGACATAAGGGTGGACACTCTTGGGGCTGAGAGGTTTGGTGAGGTTGCGTGAGCCAACGCAGACCCTTTAAAGTAATACTGCATGGTACCCATCCCATGGGTCCCAAATCTCCAGGTTCAAGGGCATCTTCCTACGTCGAAAACATGCATGAGAAACCCAGAAGATGGTACACCGTGTGATCGGGAAAGGTTTCTAAAACGCACCTCATTTCTCATCTCCTTGTGCTCGGGTTCGCCATTCCAGCCACTTTACTAGCCATCTCCCTCCTTGGAGAATCAGCACCTTTAACCTCCTGTTCCGTACAGGTTGCAATTTGTCCTGAGGATGAACGGGAAGAGGGGGAACCAATGAGAGACTAGCTCTAGGGGTTGGGACAGGCACAGGTCACTCTATTTTCCCATCAGGAAGAAGAATTAACCACAAACTCAGCCTGCCCCCCAGAACCAGAAGAGGGCCTGAAGCAATCCTGCACTTTTGCGGCCAGCTCCCAAAAAAGTGACTGGAAAAATGGAGCTCAGGGGCACTGCAATTCACAAACCTGCAGAGTTATAAATGATAACTCTCGTCCACAAATATATTGAGGGAAGGCAACGAAGAGGCCTTGAAAGCAAGGCAGAATTGCAGGAAACAGATTTCAGGAGGTAGATTAGAATCGCCTTGAAAGCACATGAAAAGCGGCAAAACGTGGACAATGATGCCCTTGGCCAAAAAGGGCGTATGCGTTTTTTCCTGAATATATTCAGGAAAAAACGCATACGCCCTTTTTGGCCAACCAAGCAACCTGGAAAGGCAAATCAGCGCTCCAAAGAAGTCTCGCTTCCCAGCGGGCAAAAGGGCCATGCGGAAAAAAGTGTCCAAACCAGAAATGCAGGAACGGCCATGGAGAAATGGGAGCCTTGCTACGCTGATGGGCGGGATGTAAATTGCCAACAGCCACTCTGGAGAAGTGTACGGTGTGTCCAGAAACTTCTAAAAAACACAGCTTGGAGAGCATAGGGCACTTCCACTCATGGGCGTATAAATTGGGAAAACTAAAAATCAGCAAGACACAGGCACCCCAAAGTTTAGGGCTGCTCTGTTGACAAGAACCCCCCACTTCATTACACCGTAAATATCCTAGGAAAGAGAAAAGTGGATAAAGAAGTTGTGGTCCTCATGTACAATGGAATATCACTCAGCCATGAAATCCACGTCATAAGGCTAGTAGCAGCACGATGAGTGGATTTAGGTACGACGATTCTAAGTGAAATAAGTCACACAGAAAAAGACACTTATCATAAGATATCACTTATAGAGGGAATGAAAACCGCTACAGTTGAACTGAATTACACAAGAGAACAGAGTCACACGTTCAGAAAACACACTATGGCTGCTGAACGGGAAAGGTGAGGTGGGGTGATGCATAAAACAAGGGTTTCAAATTAGCTCAGATACCGTTCCATAAACCCAATATGTAGTAGACAAGACCTACTCCTTGCTCAGTGAACTGGACTCAACACCCCCTATTCACCGCAGAAGAATATATCTGACTAGTAAGAATCTTCAAACCTATGTATTGATATCTCTCTGTAAGTGAGTCAAGGGGGTGTAAAGCGGCCTAAACACAGCCGTGAAAAGCAGCTAAACCCCATTATAAAAAGAAATTACTTTTCAAAACCCGTGAAACAAAGACAGTGAAAAAGAGAGATATTCTTACAAAATTCGTTCAGGGGCTGTGATGCAACCTGGATTGACCATATCTAGACCCACAGCTGATTGAGACATAAGGGTGGACACTCTTGGGGCTGAGAGGTTTGGTGAGGTTGCGTGAGCCAACACAGACCCTTTAAAGTAATACTGCATGGTACCCATCCCATGGGTCCCAAATCTCCAGGTTCAAGGGCATCTTCCTACGTCGAAAACATGCATGAGAAATCCAGAAGATTGTACACCGTGTGATCGGGAAAGGTTTCTAAAACGCACCTCATTTCTCATCTCCTTGTGCTCGGGTTCGCCATTCCAGCCGCTTTACTAGCCATCTCCCTCCTTGGAGAATCAGCACCTTTAACCTCCTGTTCCGTACAGGTTGCAATTTGTCCTGAGGATGAACGGGAAGAGGGGGAACCAATGAGAGACTAGCTCTAGGGGTTGGGACAGGCACAGGTCACTCTATTTTCCCATCAGGAAGAAGAATTAACCACAAGCTCAGCCTGCCCCCCATAACCAGAAGAGGGCCTGAAGCAATCCTGCACTTTTGCGGCCAGCTCCCAAAATAGTGACTGGAAAAATGGAGCGCAGGGGCACTGCAATTCACAAACCTGCAGAGTTATAAATGATAACTCTCGTCCACAAATATATTGAGGGAAGGCAACGAAGAGGCTTTGAAAGCAAGGCAGAATTGCAGGAAACAGATTTCAGGAGGTAGATTCGAATCGCCTTGAAAGCACAGGAAAAGCGGCAAAACGTGGACAATGATGCCCTTGGCCAAAAAGGGCGTATGCGTTTTTTCCTGAATATATTCAGGAAAAAACGCATACGCCCTTTTTGGCCAACCAAGCAACCTGGAAAGGCAAATCAGCGCTCCAAAGAAGTCTCGCTTCCCAGTGGGCAAAAGGGCCATGCGGAAAAAAGTGTCCAAACCAGAAATGCAGGACCGGCCATGGAGAAATGGGAGCCTTGCTACGCTGATGGGTGGGATGTAAATTGCCAACAGCCACTCTGGAGAAGTATACGGTGTGTCCTGAAACATCTAAAAAACACAGCTTGGAGAGCATAGGGCACTTCCACTCATGGGCGTATAAATTGGGAAAACTAAAAATCAGCAAGACACAGGCACCCCAAAGTTTAGGGCTGCTCTGTTGACAAGAACCCCCCACTTCATTACACCTTAATTATCCTAGGAAAGAGAAAAGTGGATAAGGAAGTTGTGGTCCTCATGTACAATGGAATATCACTCAGCCATGAAATCCACGTCATAAGGCTAGTAGCAGCACGATGAGTGGATTTAGGTACGAGGATTCTAAGTGAAATAAGTCACACAGAAAAAGACACTTATCATAAGATATCACTTATAGAGGGAATGTAAAAACCGCTACACTTGAACGGAATTACAAAACAGAACAGAGTCACACGTTCAGAAAACACACTATGGCTGCTGAACGGGAAAGGTGAGGTGGGGTGATGCATAAAACAAGGGTTTCAAATTAGCTCAGATACCGTTCCATAAACCCAATATGTAGTAGACAAGACCTACTCCTTGCTCAGTGAACTGGACTCAACACCCCCTATTCACAACAGAAGAATATATCTGACTAGTAAGAATCTTCAAACCTATGTATTGATATCGCTCTGTAAGTGAGTCACGGGGGTGTAAAGCGGCCTAAACACAGCCGTGAAAAGCAGCTAAACCCCATTATAAAAATAAATTACTTTTCAAAACCCGTGAAACTAAGACAGTGAAAGAGAGAGAAATTCTTACAAAATTTGTTCAGGGGCTGTGATGCAACCTGGATTAATCATATCTAGACCCACAGCTGATGCAGACATAAGGGTGGACACTCTTGGGGCTGAGAGGTTTGGTGAGGTTGCGTGAGCCAACGCACACCCTTTAAAGTAATACTGCATGGTACCCATCCCATGGGTCCCAAATCTCCAGGTTCAAGGGCATCTTCCTACGTCGAAAACATGCATGAGAAACCCAGAAGATGGTACACCGTGTGATCGGGAAAGGTTTCTAAAACACACCTCATTTCTCATCTCCTTGTGCTCGGGTTAGCCATTCCAGCCGCTTTACTAGCCATCTCCCTCCTTGGAGAATCAGCACCTTTAACCTCCTGTTCCGTACAGGTTGCAATTTGTCCTGAGGATGAACGGGAAGAGGGGGAACCAATGAGAGACTAGCTCTAGGGTTAGGGACAGGCACAGGTCACTCTATTTTCCCATCAGGAAGAAGAATTAACCACAAGCTCAGCCTGCCCCCCAGAACCAGAAGAGGGCCTGAAGCAATCCTGCACATTTGCGGCCAGCTCCCAAAAAAGCGACTGGAAAAATGGAGCTCAGGGGCACTGCAATTCACAAACCTGCAGAGTTATTAATGATAACTGTCGTCCACAAATATATTGAGGAAGGCACCGAAGAGGCTTTGAAAGCAAGGCAGAATTGCAGGAAACAGATTTCAGGAGGTAGATTCGAATCGCCTTGAAAGCACATGAAAAGCGGCAAAACGTGGACAATGATGCCCTTGGCCAAAAAGGGCGTATGCGTTTTTTCCTGAATATATTCAGGAAAAAACGCATACGCCCTTTTTGGCCAACCAAGCAACCTGGAAAGGCAAATCAGCGCTCCAAAGAAGTCTCGCTTCCCAGCGGGCAAAAGGGCCATGCGGAAAAAAGTGTCCAAACCAGAAATGCAGGACCGGCCATGGAGAAATGGGAGCCTTGCTACGCTGATGGGCGGGATGTAAATTGCCAACAGCCACTCTGGAGAAGTGTACGGTGTGTCCTGAAACATCTAAAAAACACAGCTTGGAGAGCATAGGGCACTTCCACTCATGGGCGTATAAATTGGGGAAACTAAAAATCAGCAAGACACAGGCACCCCAAAGTTTAGGGCTGCTCTGTTGACAAGAACCCCCACTTCATTACACCTTAAATATCCTAGGAAAGAGAAAAGTGGATAAAGAAGTTGTGGTCCTCATGTACAATGGAATATCACTCAGCCATGAAATCCACGTCATAAGGCTAGTAGCAGCACGATGAGTGGATTTAGGTACGACGATTCTAAGTGAAATAAGTCACACAGAAAAAGACACTTATCATAAGATATCACTTATAGAGGGAATGTAAAAAACGCTAGACTTGAACTGAATTACAAAACAGAACAGAGTCACACGTTTAGAAAACACACTATGGTTGCTGAACGGGAAAGGTGAGGTGGGGTGATGCATAAAACAAGGGTTTCAAATTAGCTCAGATACCGTTCCATAAACCCAATATGTAGTAGACAAGACCTACTCCTTGCTCAGTGAACTGGACTCAACACCCCCTATTCACCGCAGAAGAATATATCTGACTAGTAAGAATCTTCAAACCTATGTATTGATATCTCTCTGTAAGTGAGTCAAGGGGGTGTAAAGCGGCATAAACACAGCCGTGAAAAGCAGCTAAACCCCATTATAAAAAGAAATTACTTTTCAAAACCCGTGAAACAAAGACAGTGAAAAAGAGAGATATTCTTACAAAATTCGTTCAGGGGCTGTGATGCAACCTGGATTGACCATATCTAGACCCACAGCTGATTGAGACATAAGGGTGGACACTCTTGGGGCTGAGAGGTTTGGTGAGGTTGCGTGAGCCAACGCAGACCCCTTAAAGTAATACTGCATGGTACCCATCCCATGGGTCCCAAATCTCCAGGTTCAAGGGCATCTTCCTACGTCGAAAACATGCATGAGAAACCCAGAAGATGGTACACCGTGTGATCGGGAAAGGTTTCTAAAACGCACCTCATTTCTCATCTCCTTGTGCTCGGGTTCGCCATTCGAGCCGCTTTACTAGCCATCTCCCTCCTTGGAGAATCAGCACCTTTAACCTCCTGTTCCGTACAGGTTGCAATTTGTCCTGAGGATGAACGGGAAGAGGGGGAACCAATGAGAGACTAGCTCTAGGGGTTGGGACAGGCACAGGTCACTCTATTTTCCCATCAGGAAGAAGAATTAACCACAAGCTCAGCCTGCCCCCCATAACCAGAAGAGGGCCTGAAGCAATCCTGCACTTTTGTGGCCAGCTCCCAAAAAAGTGACTGGAAAAATGGAGCGCAGGGGCACTGCAATTCACAAACCTGCAGAGTTATAAATGATAACTCTCGTCCACAAATATATTGAGGGAAGGCAACGAAGAGGCTTTGAAAGCAAGGAAGAATTGCAGGAAACAGATTTCAGGAGGTAGATTAGAATCGCCTTGAAAGCACATGAAAAGCGGCAAAACGTGGACAATGATGCCCTTGGCCAAAAAGGGCGTATGCGTTTTTTCCTGAATATATTCAGGAAAAAACGCATACGCCCTTTTTGGCCAACCAAGCAACCTGGAAAGGCAAATCAGCGCTCCAAAGAAGTCTCGCTTCCCAGCGGGCAAAAGGGCCATGCGGAAAAAAGTGTCCAAACCAGAAATGCAGGACCGGCCATGGAGAAATGGGAGCCTTGCTACGCTGATGGGTGGGATGTAAATTGCCAACAGCCACTCTGGAGAAGTATACGGTGTGTCCTGAAACATCTAAAAAACACAGCTTGGAGAGCATAGGGCACTTCCACTCATGGGCGTATAAATTGGGAAAACTAAAAATCAGCAAGACACAGGCACCCCAAAGTTTAGGGCTGCTCTGTTGACAAGAACCCCCCACTTCATTACACCGTAAATATCCTAGGAAAGAGAAAAGTGGATAAAGAAGTTGTGGTCCTCATGTACAATGGAATATCACTCAGCCATGAAATCCACGTCATAAGGCTAGTAGCAGCACGATGAGTGGATTTAGGTACGACGATTCTAAGTGAAATAAGTCACACAGAAAAAGACACTTATCATAAGATATCACTTATAGAGGGAATGTAAAAAACGCTAGACTTGAACTGAATTACAAAACAGAACAGAGTCACACGTTTAGAAAACACACTATGGTTGCTGAACGGGAAAGGTGAGGTGGGGTGATGCATAAAACAAGGGTTTCAAATTAGCTCAGATACCGTTCCATAAACCCAATATGTAGTAGACAAGACCTACTCCTTGCTCAGTGAACTGGACTCAACACACCCTATTCACCGCAGAAGAATATATCTGACTAGTAAGAATCTTCAAACCTATGTATTGATATCTCTCTGTAAGTGAGTCAAGGGGGTGTAAAGCGGCATAAACACAGCCGTGAAAAGCAGCTAAACCCCATTATAAAAAGAAATTACTTTTCAAAACCCGTGAAACAAAGACAGTGAAAAAGAGAGATATTCTTACAAAATTCGTTCAGGGGCTGTGATGCAACCTGGATTGACCATATCTAGACCCACAGCTGATTGAGACATAAGGGTGGACACTCTTGGGGCTGAGAGGTTTGGTGAGGTTGCGTGAGCCAAAACAGACCCTTTAAAGTAATACTGCATGGTACCCATCCCATGGGTCCCAAATCTCCAGGTTCAAGGGCATCTTCCTACGTCGAAAACATGCATGAGAAACCCAGAAGATGGTACACCGTGTGATCGGGAAAGGTTTCTAAAACGCACCTCATTTCTCATCTCCTTGTGCTCGGGTTCGCCATTCGAGCCGCTTTACTAGCCATCTCCCTCCTTGGAGAATCAGCACCTTTAACCTCCTGTTCCGTACAGGTTGCAATTTGTCCTGAGGATGAACGGGAAGAGGGGGAACCAATGAGAGACTAGCTCTAGGGGTTGGGACAGGCACAGGTCACTCTATTTTCCCATCAGGAAGAAGAATTAACCACAAGCTCAGCCTGCCCCCCATAACCAGAAGAGGGCCTGAAGGAATCCTGCACTTTTGCGGCCAGCTCCCAAAAAAGTGACTGGAAAAATGGAGCGCAGGGGCACTGCAATTCACAAACCTGCAGAGTTATAAATGATAACTCTCGTCCACAAATATATTGAGGGAAGGCAACGAAGAGGCTTTGAAAGCAAGGAAGAATTGCAGGAAACAGATTTCAGGAGGTAGATTCGAATCGCCTTGAAAGCACATGAAAAGCGGCAAAACGTGGACAATGATGCCCTTGGCCAAAAAGGGCGTATGCGTTTTTTCCTGAATATATTCAGGAAAAAACGCATACGCCCTTTTTGGCCAACCAAGCAACCTGGAAAGGCAAATCAGCGCTCCAAAGAAGTCTCGCTTCCCAGCGGGCAAAAGGGCCATGCGGAAAAAAGTGTCCAAACCAGAAATGCAGGACCGGCCATGGAGAAATGGGAGCCTTGCTACGCTGATGATGGGATGTAAATTGCCAACAGCCACTCTGGAGAAGTATACGGTGTGTCCTGAAACATCTAAAAAACACAGCTTGGAGAGCATAGGGCACTTCCACTCATGGGCGTATAAATTGGGAAAACTAAAAATCAGCAAGACACAGGCACCCCAAAGTTTAGGGCTGCTCTGTTGACAAGAACCCCCCACTTCATTACACCGTAAATATCCTAGGAAAGAGAAAAGTGGATAAAGAAGTTGTGGTCCTCATGTACAATGGAATATCACTCAGCCATGAAATCCACGTCATAAGGCTAGTAGCAGCACGATGAGTGGATTTAGGTACGACGATTCTAAGTGAAATAAGTCACACAGAAAAAGACACTTATCATAAGATATCACTTATAGAGGGAATGTAAAAAACGCTAGACTTGAACTGAATTACAAAAGAGAACAGAGTCACACGTTCAGAAAACACACTATGGCTGCTGAACGGGAAAGGTGAGGTGGGGTGATGCATAAAACAAGGGTTTCAAATTAGCTCAGATACCGTTCCATAAACCCAATATGTAGTAGACAAGACCTACTCCTTGCTCAGTGAACTGGCCTCAACACCCCCTATTCACCGCACAAGAATATATCTGACTAGTAAGAATCTTCAAACCTATGTATTGATATCTCTCTGTAAGTGAGTCAAGGGGGTGTAAAGCGGCATAAACACAGCAGTGAAAAGCAGCTAAACCCCATTATAAAAAGAAATTACTTTTCAAAACCCGTGAAACAAAGACAGTGAAAGAGAGAGAAATTCTTACAAAATTCGTTCAGGGGCTGTGATGCAACCTGGATTGACCATATCTAGACCCACAGCTGATTGAGACATAAGGGTGGACACTCTTGGGGCTGAGAGGTTTGGTGAGGTTGCGTGAGCCAACGCAGACCCTTTAAAGTAATACTGCATGGTACCCATCCCATGGGTCCCAAATCTCCAGGTTCAAGGGCATCTTCCTACGTCGAAAACATGCATGAGAAACCCAGAAGATGGTACACCGTGTGATCGGGAAAGGTTTCTAAAACGCACCTCATTTCTCATCTCCTTGTGCTCGGGTTCGCCATTCCAGCCGCTTTACTAGCCATCTACCTCCTTGGAGAATCAGCACCTTTAACCTCCTGTTCCGTACAGGTTGCAATTTGTCCTGAGGATGAACGGGAAGAGGGGGAACCAATGAGAGACTAGCTCTAGGGGTTGGGACAGGCACAGGTCACTCTATTTTCCCATCAGGAAGAAGAATTAACCACAAGCTCAGCCTGCCCCCCAGAACCAGAAGAGGGCCTGAAGCAATCCTGCACTTTTGCGGCCAGCTCCCAAAAAAGCGACTGGAAAAATGGAGCTCAGGGGCACTGCAATTCACAAACCTGCAGAGTTGTAAATGATAACTCTCGTCCACAAATATATTGAGGGAAGGCAACGAAGAGGCTTTGAAAGCAAGGCAGAATTGCAGGAAACAGATTTCAGGAGGTAGATTCGAATCGCCTTGAAAGCACATGAAAAGCGGCAAAACGTGGACAATGATGCCCTTGGCCAAAAAGGGCGTATGCGTTTTTTCCTGAATATATTCAGGAAAAAACGCATACGCCCTTTTTGGCCAACCAAGCAACCTGGAAAGGCAAATCAGCGCTCCAAAGAAGTCTCGCTTCCCAGCGGGCAAAAGGGCCATGCGGAAAAAAGTGTCCAAACCAGAAATGCAGGACCGGCCATGGAGAAATGGGAGCCTTGCTACGCTGATGGGTGGGATGTAAATTGCCAACAGCCACTCTGGAGAAGTATACGGTGTGTCCTGAAACATCTAAAAAACACAGCTTGGAGAGCATAGGGCACTTCCACTCATGGGCGTATAAATTGGGAAAACTAAAAATCAGCAAGACACAGGCACCCCAAAGTTTAGGGCTGCTCTGTTGACAAGAACCCCCCACTTCATTACACCTTAAATATCCTAGGAAAGAGAAAAGTGGATAACGAAGTTGTGGTCCTCATGTACAATGGAATATCACTCAGCCATGAAATCCACGTCATAAGGCTAGTAGCAGCACGATGAGTGGATTTAGGTACGACGATTCTAAGTGAAATAAGTCACACAGAAAAAGACACTTATCATAAGATATCACTTATAGAGGGAATGTAAAAACCGCTACACTTGAACGGAATTACAAAACAGAACAGAGTCACACGTTCAGAAAACACACTATGGCTGCTGAACGGGAAAGGTGAGGTGGGGTGATGCATAAAACAACGGTTTCAAATTAGCTCAGATACCGTTCCATAAACCCAATATGTAGTAGACAAGACCTACTCCTTGCTCAGTGAATTGGACTCAACACCCCCTATTCACCGCAGAAGAATATATCTGACTAGTAAGAATCTTCAAACCTATGTATTGATATCGCTCTGTAAGTGAGTCACGGGGGTGTACAGCGGCCTAAACACAGCCGTGAAAAGCAGCTAAACCCCATTATAAAAATAAATTACTTTTCAAAACCCGTGAAACAAAGACAGTGAAAGAGAGAGAAATTCTTACAAAATTTGTTCAGGGGCTGTGATGCAACCTGGATTGACCATATCTAGACCCACAGCTGATTGAGACATAAGGGTGGACACTCTTGGGGCTGAGAGGTTTGGTGAGGTTGCGTGAGCCAACGCACACCCTTTAAAGTAATACTGCATGGTACCCATCCCATGGGTCCCAAATCTCCAGGTTCAAGGGCATCTTCCTACGTCGAAAACATGCATGAGAAACCCAGAAGATGGTACACCGTGTGATCGGGAAAGGTTTCTAAAACGCACCTCATTTCTCATCTCCTTGTGCTCGGGTTCGCCATTCCAGCTGCTTTACTAGCCATCTCCCTCCTTGGAGAATCAGCACCTTTAACCTCCTGTTCCGTACAGGTTGCAATTTGTCCTGAGGATGAACGGGAAGAGGGGGAACCAATGAGAGACTAGCTCTAGGGGTTGGGACAGGCACAGGTCACTCTATTTTCCCATCAGGAAGAAGAATTAACCACAAGGTCAGCCTGCCCCCCAGAACCAGAAGAGGGCCTGAAGCAATCCTGCACTTTTGCGGCCAGCTCCCAAAATAGTGACTGGAAAAATGGAGCGCAGGGGCACTGCAATTCACAAACCTGCAGAGTTATAAATGATAACTCTCGTCCACAAATATATTGAGGGAAGGCAACGAAGAGGCTTTGAAAGCAAGGCAGAATTGCAGGAAACAGATTTCAGGAGGTAGATTCGAATCGCCTTGAAAGCACAGGAAAAGCGGCAAAACGTGGACAATGATGCCCTTGGCCAAAAAGGGCGTATGCGTTTTTTCCTGAATATATTCAGGAAAAAACGCATACGCCCTTTTTGGCCAACCAAGCAACCTGGAAAGGCAAATCAGCGCTCCAAAGAAGTCTCGCTTCCCAGCGGGCAAAAGGGCCATGCGGAAAAAAGTGTCCAAACCAGAAATGCAGGACCGGCCATGGAGAAATGGGAGCCTTGCTACGCTGATGGGTGGGATGTAAATTGCCAACAGCCACTCTGGAGAAGTATACGGTGTGTCCTGAAACATCTAAAAAACACAGCTTGGAGAGCATAGGGCACTTCCACTCATGGGCGTATAAATTGGGAAAACTAAAAATCAGCAAGACACAGGCACCCCAAAGTTTAGGGCTGCTCTGTTGACAAGAACCCCCCACTTCATTACACCTTAAATATCCTAGGAAAGAGAAAAGTGGATAACGAAGTTGTGGTCCTCATGTACAATGGAATATCACTCAGCCATGAAATCCACGTCATAAGGCTAGTAGCAGCACGATGAGTGGATTTAGGTACGACGGTTCTAAGTGAAATAAGTCACACAGAAAAAGACACTTATCATAAGATATCACTTATAGAGGGAATGAAAACCGCTACACTTGAACTGAATTACAAAAGAGAACAGAGTCACACGTTCAGAAAACACACTATGGCTGCTGAACGGGAAAGGTGAGGTGGGGTGATGCATAAAACAAGGGTTTCAAATTAGCTCAGATACCGTTCCATAAACCCAATATGTAGTAGACAAGACCTACTCCTTGCTCAGTGAACTGGCCTCAACACCCCCTATTCACCGCACAAGAATATATCTGACTAGTAAGAATCTTCAAACCTATGTATTGATATCTCTCTGTAAGTGAGTCAAGGGGGTGTAAAGCGGCATAAACACAGCAGTGAAAAGCAGCTAAACCCCATTATAAAAAGAAATTACTTTTCAAAACCCGTGAAACAAAGACAGTGAAAGAGAGAGAAATTCTTACAAAATTCGTTCAGGGGCTGTGATGCAACCTGGATTGACCATATCTAGACCCACAGCTGATTGAGACATAAGGGTGGACACTCTTGGGGCTGAGAGGTTTGGTGAGGTTGCGTGAGCCAACGCAGACCCTTTAAAGTAATACTGCATGGTACCCATCCCATGGGTCCCAAATCTCCAGGTTCAAGGGCATCTTCCTACGTCGAAAACATGCATGAGAAACCCAGAAGATGGTACACCGTGTGATCGGGAAAGGTTTCTAAAACGCACCTCATTTCTCATCTCCTTGTGCTCGGGTTCGCCAGTCCAGCCGCTTTACTAGCCATCTACCTCCTTGGAGAATCAGCACCTTTAACCTCCTGTTCCGTACAGGTTGCAATTTGTCCTGAGGATGAACGGGAAGAGGGGGAACCAATGAGAGACTAGCTCTAGGGGTTGGGACAGGCACAGGTCACTCTATTTTAACATCAGGAAGAAGAATTAACCACAAGGTCAGCCTGCCCCCCAGAACCAGAAGAGGGCCTGAAGCAATCCTGCACTTTTGCGGTCAGCTCCCAAAAAAGCGACTGGAAAAATGGAGCTCAGGGGCACTGCAATTCACAAACCTGCAGAGTTATAAATGATAACTCTCGTCCACAAATATATTGAGGGAAGGCAACGAAGAGGCTTTGAAAGCAAGGCAGAATTGCAGGAAACAGATTTCAGGAGGTAGATTCGAATCGCCTTGAAAGCACATGAAAAGCGGCAAAACGTGGACAATGATGCCCTTGGCCAAAAAGGGCGTATGCGTTTTTTCCTGAATATATTCAGGAAAAAACGCATACGCCCTTTTTGGCCAACCAAGCAACCTGGAAAGGCAAATCAGCGCTCCAAAGAAGTCTCGCTTCCCAGTGGGCAAAAGGGCCATGCGGAAAAAAGTGTCCAAACCAGAAATGCAGGACCGGCCATGGAGAAATGGGAGCCTTGCTACGCTGATGGGTGGGATGTAAATTGCCAACAGCCACTCTGGAGAAGTATACGGTGTGTCCTGAAACATCTAAAAAACACAGCTTGGAGAGCATAGGGCACTTCCACTCATGGGCGTATAAATTGGGAAAACTAAAAATCAGCAAGACACAGGCACCCCAAAGTTTAGGGCTGCTCTGTTGACAAGAACCCCCCACTTCATTACACCTTAATTATCCTAGGAAAGAGAAAAGTGGATAACGAAGTTGTGGTCCTCATGTACAATGGAATATCACTCAGCCATGAAATCCACGTCATAAGGCTAGTAGCAGCACGATGAGTGGATTTAGGTACGACGATTCTAAGTGAAATAAGTCACACAGAAAAAGACACTTATCATAAGATATCACTTATAGAGGGAATGTAAAAACCGCTACACTTGAACGGAATTACAAAACAGAACAGAGTCACACGTTCAGAAAACACACTATGGCTGCTGAACGGGAAAGGTGAGGTGGGGTGATGCATAAAACAAGGGTTTCAAATTAGCTCAGATACCGTTCCATAAACCCAATATGTAATAGACAAGACCTACTCCTTGCTCAGTGAACTGGACTCAACACCCCCTATTCACCGCACAAGAATATATCTGACTAGTAAGAATCTTCAAACCTATGTATTGATATCTCTCTGTAAGTGAGTCAAGGGGGTGTAAAGCGGCATAAACACAGCCGTGAAAAGCAGCTAAACCCCATTATAAAAAGAAATTACTTTTCAAAACCCGTGAAACAAAGACAGTGAAAGAGAGAGAAATTCTTACAAAATTCGTTCAGGGGCTGTGATGCAACCTGGATTGACCATATCTAGACCCACAGCGGATTGAGACATAAGGGTGGACACTCTTGGGGCTGAGAGGTTTGGTGAGGTTGCGTGAGCCAACGCAGACCCTTTAAAGTAATACTGCATGGTACCCATCCCATGGGTCCCAAATCTCCAGGTTCAAGGGCATCTTCCTACGTCGAAAACATGCATGAGAAACCCAGAAGATGGTACACCGTGTGATCGGGAAAGGTTTCTAAAACGCACCTCATTTCTCATCTCCTTGTGCTCGGGTTCGCCATTCCAGCCGCTTTACTAGCCATCTACCTCCTTGGAGAATCAGCACCTTTAACCTCCTGTTCCGTACAGGTTGCAATTTGTCCTGAGGATGAACGGGAAGAGGGGGAACCAATGAGAGACTAGCTCTAGGGGTTGGGACAGGCACAGGTCACTCTATTTTCCCATCAGGAAGAAGAATTAACCACAAGCTCAGCCTGCCCCCCAGAACCAGAAGAGGGCCTGAAGCAATCCTGCACTTTTGCGGCCAGCTCCCAAAAAAGCGACTGGAAAAATGGAGCTCAGGGGCACTGCAATTCACAAACCTGCAGAGTTATAAATGATAACTCTCGTCCACAAATATATTGAGGGAAGGCAACGAAGAGGCCTTGAAAGCAAGGCAGAATTGCAGGAAACAGATTTCAGGAGGTAGATTCGAATCGCCTTGAAAGCACATGAAAAGCGGCAAAACGTGGACAATGATGCCCTTGGCCAAAAAGGGCGTATGCGTTTTTTCCTGAATATATTCAGGAAAAAACGCATACGCCCTTTTTGGCCAACCAAGCAACCTGGAAAGGCAAATCAGCGCTCCAAAGAAGTCTCGCTTCCCAGCGGGCAAAAGGGCCATGCGGAAAAAAGGGTCCAAACCAGAAATGCAGGACCGGCCATGGAGAAATGGGAGCTTTGCTACGCTGATGGGCGGGATGTAAATTGCCAACAGCCACTCTGGAGAAGTGTACGGTGTGTCCTGAAACTTCTAAAAAACACAGCTTGGAGAGCATAGGGCACTTCCATTCATGGGCGTATAAATTGGGAAAACTAAAAATCAGCAAGACACAGGCACCCCAAAGTTTAGGGCTGCTCTGTTGACAAGAACCCCGCACTTCATTACACCTTAAATATCCTAGGAAAGAGAAAAGTGGATAAAGAAGTTGTGGTCCTCATGTACAATGGAATATCACTCAGCCATGAAATCCACGTCATAAGGCTAGTAGCAGCACGATGAGTGGATTTAGGTACGACGATTCTAAGTGAAATAAGTCACACAGAAAAAGACACTTATCATAAGATATCACTTATAGAGGGAATGAAAACCGCTACACTTGAACTGAATTACAAAACAGAACAGAGTCACACGTTCAGAAAACACACTATGGCTGCTGAACGGGAAAGGTGAGGTGGGGTGATGCATAAAACAACGATTTCAAATTAGCTCAGATACCGTTCCATAAACCCAATATGTAGTAGACAAGACCTACTCCTTGCTCAGTGAACTGGCCTCAACACCCCCTATTCACCGCACAAGAATATATCTGACTAGTAAGAATCTTCAATCCTATGTATTGATATCTCTCTGTAAGTGAGTCAAGGGGGTGTAAAGCGGCATAAACACAGCCGTGAAAAACATCTAAACCCCATTATAAAAAGAAATTACTTTTCAAAACCCGTGAAACAAAGACAGTGAAAGAGAGAGAAATTCTTACAAAATTCGTTCAGGGGCTGTGATGCAACCTGGATTGACCATATCTAGACCCACAGCTGATTGAGACATAAGGGTGGACACTCTTGGGGCTGAGAGGTTTGGTGAGGTTGCATGAGCCAACGCAGACCCCTTAAAGTAATACTGCATGGTACCCATCCCATGGGTCCCAAATCTCCAGGTTCAAGGGCATCTTCCTACGTCGAAAACATGCATGAGAAACCCAGAAGATGGTACACCGTGTGATCGGGAAAGGTTTCTAAAACGCACCTCATTTCTCATCTCCTTGTGCTCGGGTTCGCCATTCCAGCCGCTTTACTAGCCATCTCCCTCCTTGGAGAATCAGCACCTTTAACGTCCTGTTCCGTACAGGTTGCAATTTGTCCTGAGGATGAACGGGAAGAGGGGGAACCAATGAGAGACTAGCTCTAGGGGTTGGGACAGGCACAGGTCACTCTATTTTAACATCAGGAAGAAGAATTAACCACAAGGTCAGCCTGCCCCCCAGAACCAGAAGAGGGCCTGAAGCAATCCTGCACTTTTGCGGTCAGCTCCCAAAAAAGCGACTGGAAAAATGGAGCTCAGGGGCACTGCAATTCACAAACCTGCAGAGTTATAAATGATAACTCTCGTCCACAAATATATTGAGGGAAGGCAACGAAGAGGCTTTGAAAGCAAGGCAGAATTGCAGGAAACAGATTTCAGGAGGTAGATTCGAATCGCCTTGAAAGCACATGAAAAGCGGCAAAACGTGGACAATGATGCCCTTGGCCAAAAAGGGCGTATGCGTTTTTTCCTGAATATATTCAGGAAAAAACGCATACGCCCTTTTTGGCCAACCAAGCAACCTGGAAAGGCAAATCAGCGCTCCAAAGAAGTCTCGCTTCCCAGCGGGCAAAAGGGCCATGCGGAAAAAAGTGTCAAAACCAGAAATGCAGGACCGGCCATGGAGAAATTGGAGTCTTGCTACGCTGATGGGCGGGATGTAAATTGCCAACAGCCACTCTGCAGAAGTGTACGGTGTGTCCTGAAACATCTAAAAAACACAGCTTGGAGAGCATAGGGCACTTCCACTCATGGGCGTATAAATTGGGAAAACTAAAAATCAGCAAGACACAGGCACCCCAAAGTTTAGGGCTGCTCTGTTGACAAGAACGCCCACTTCATTACACCTTAAATATCCAAGGAAAGAGAAAAGTGGATAACGAAGTTGTGGTCCTCATGTACAATGGAATATCACTCAGCCATGAAATCCACGTCATAAGGCTAGTAGCAGCACGATGAGTGGATTTAGGTACGACGATTCTAAGTGAAATAAGTCACACAGAAAAAGACACTTATCATAAGATATCACTTATAGAGGGAATGTAAAAAACGCTACACTTGAACTGAATTACAAAACAGAACAGAGTCACACGTTTAGAAAACACACTATGGTTGCTGAACGGGAAAGGTAGGTGGGGTGATGCATAAAACAAGGGTTTCAAATTAGCTCAGATACCGTTCCATAAACCCAATATGTAGTAGACAAGACCTACTCCTTGCTCAGTGAACTGGACTCAACACCCCCTATTCACCGCAGAAGAATATATCTGACTAGTAAGAATCTTCAAACCTATGTATTGATATCTCTCTGTAAGTGAGTCAATGGGGTGTAAAGCGGCATAAACACAGCCGTGAAAAGCAGCTAAACCCCATTATAAAAAGAAATTACTTTTCAAAACCCGTGAAACAAAACAGTGAAAAAGAGAGATATTCTTACAAAATTCGTTCAGGGGCTGTGATGCAACCTGGATTGACCATATCTAGACCCACAGCTGATTGAGACATAAGGGTGGACACTCTTGGGGCTGAGAGGTTTGGTGAGGTTGCGTGAGCCAACGCACACCCTTTAAAGTAATACTGCATGGTACCCATCACATGGGTCCCAAATCTCCAGGTTCAAGGGCATCTTCCTACGTCGAAAACATGCATGAGAAACCCAGAAGATGGTACACCGTGTGATCGGGAAAGGTTTCTAAAACGCACCTCATTTCTCATCTCCTTGTGCTCGGGTTCGCCATTCCAGCCGCTTTACTAGCCATCTCCTTCCTTGGAGAATCAGCACCTTTAAGCTCCTGTTCCGTACAGGTTGCAATTTGTCCTGAGGATGAACGGGAAGAGGGGGAACCAATGAGAGACTAGCTCTAGGGGTTGGGACAGGCACAGGTCACTCTATTTTCCCATCAGGAAGAAGAATTAACCACAAGCTCAGCCTGCCCCCCAGAACCAGAAGAGGGCCTGAAGCAATCCTGCACTTTTGCGGCCAGCTCCCAATAAAGCGACTGGAAAAATGGAGCGCAGGGGCACTGCAATTCACAAACCTGCAGAGTTATAAATGATAACTCTCGTCCACAAATATATTGAGGGAAGGCAACGAAGAGGCTTTGAAAGCAAGGCAGAATTGCAGGAAACAGATTTCAGGAGGTAGATTCGAATCGCCTTGAAAGCACATGAAAAGCGGCAAGACGGGGACAATGATGCCCTTGGCCAAAAAGGGCGTATGCGTTTTTTCCTGAATATATTCAGGAAAAAACGCATACGCCCTTTTTGGCCAACCAAGCAACCTGGAAAGGCAAATCAGCGCTCCAAAGAAGTCTCGCTTCCCAGCGGGCAAAAGGGCCATGCGGAAAAAAGGGTCAAAACCAGAAATGCAGGACCGGCCATGGAGAAATGGGAGCCTTGCTACGCTGATGGGCGGGATGTAAATTGCCAACAGCCACTCTGGAGAAGTGTACGGTGTGTCCTGAAACATCTAAAAAACACAGCTTGGAGAGCATAGGGCACTTCCACTCATGGGCGTATAAATTGGGAAAACTAAAAATCAGCAACACACAGGCACCCCAAAGTTTAGGGCTGCTCTGTTGACAAGAACCCCCACTTCATTACACCTTAATTATCCTAGGAAAGAGAAAAGTGGATAACGAAGTTGTGGTCCTCATGTACAATGGAATATCACTCAGCCATGAAATCCACGTCATAAGGCTAGTAGCAGCACGATGAGTGGATTTAGGTACGACGATTCTAAGTGAAATAAGTCACACAGAAAAAGACACTTATCATAAGATATCACTTATAGAGGGAATGTAAAAAACGCTACACTTGAACTGAATTACAAAACAGAACAGAGTCACACGTTTAGAAAACACACTATGGTTGCTGAACGGGAAAGGTGAGGTGGGGTGATGCATAAAACAAGGGTTTCAAATTAGCTCAGATACCGTTCCATAAACCCAATATGTAGTAGACAAGACCTACTCCTTGCTCAGTGAACTGGACTCAACACCCCCTATTCACCGCAGAAGAATATATCTGACTAGTAAGAATCTTCAAACCTATGTATTGATATCTCTCTGTAAGTGAGTCAAGGGGGTGTAAAGCGGCATAAACACAGCCGTGAAAAGCAGCTAAACCCCATTATAAAAAGAAATTACTTTTCAAAACCCGTGAAACAAAGACAGTGAAAAAGAGAGATATTCTTACAAAATTCGTTCAGGGGCTGTGATGCAACCTGGATTGACCATATCTAGACCCACAGCTGATTGAGACATAAGGGTGGACACTCTTGGGGCTGAGAGGTTTGGTGAGGTTGCGTGAGCCAACACAGACCCTTTAAAGTAATACTGCATGGTACCCATCCCATGGGTCCCAAATCTCCAGGTTCAAGGGCATCTTCCTACGTCGAAAACATGCATGAGAAACCCAGAAGATGGTACACCGTGTGATCGGGAAAGGTTTCTAAAACGCACCTCATTTCTCATCTCCTTGTGCTCGGGTTCGCCATTCCAGCCGCTTTACTAGCCATCTCCTTCCTTGGAGAATCAGCACCTTTAAGCTCCTGTTCCGTACAGGTTGCAATTTGTCCTGAGGATGAACGGGAAGAGGGGGAACCAATGAGAGACTAGCTCTAGGGGTTGGGACAGGCACAGGTCACTCTATTTTCCCATCAGGAAGAAGAATTAACCACAAGCTCAGCCTGCCCCCCAGAACCAGAAGAGGGCCTGAAGCAATCCTGCACTTTTGCGGCCAGCTCCCAATAAAGCGACTGGAAAAATGGAGCGCAGGGGCACTGCAATTCACAAACCTGCAGAGTTATAAATGATAACTCTCGTCCACAAATATATTGAGGGAAGGAAAGGAAGAGGCTTTGAAAGCAAGGCAGAATTGCAGGAAACAGATTTCAGGAGGTAGATTCGAATCGCCTTGAAAGCACATGAAAAGCGGCAAGACGGGGACAATGATGCCCTTGGCCAAAAAGGGCGTATGCGTTTTTTCCTGAATATATTCAGGAAAAAACGCATACGCCCTTTTTGGCCAACCAAGCAACCTGGAAAGGCAAATCAGCGCTCCAAAGAAGTCTCGCTTCCCAGCGGGCAAAAGGGCCATGCGGAAAAAAGTGTCCAAACCAGAAATGCAGGACCGGCCATGGAGAAATGGGAGCCTTGCTACGCTGATGGGCGGGATGTAAATTGCCAACAGCCACTCTGGAGAAGTGTACGGTGTGTCCTGAAACATCTAAAAAACACAGCCTGGAGAGCATAGGGCACTTCCACTCATGGGCGTATAAATTGGGAAAACTAAAAATCAGCAAGACACAGGCACCCCAAAGTTTAGGGCTGCTCTGTTGACAAGAACCCCCACTTCATTACACCTTAATTATCCTAGGAAAGAGAAAAGTGGATAACGAAGTTGTGGTCCTCATGTACAATGGAATATCACTCAGCCATGAAATCCACGTCATAAGGCTAGTAGCAGCACGATGAGTGGATTTAGGTACGACGATTCTAAGTGAAATAAGTCACACAGAAAAAGACACTTATCATAAGATATCACTTATAGAGGGAATGTAAAAAACGCTACACTTGAACTGAATTACAAAACAGAACAGAGTCACACGTTTAGAAAACACACTATGGTTGCTGAACGGGAAAGGTGAGGTGGGGTGATGCATAAAACAAGGGTTTCAAATTAGCTCAGATACCGTTCCATAAACCCAATATGTAGTAGACAAGACCTACTCCTTGCTCAGTGAACTGGACTCAACACCCCCTATTCACCGCAGAAGAATATATCTGACTAGTAAGAATCTTCAAACCTATGTATTGATATCTCTCTGTAAGTGAGTCAAGGGGGTGTAAAGCGGCATAAACACAGCCGTGAAAAGCAGCTAAACCCCATTATAAAAAGAAATTACTTTTCAAAACCCGTGAAACAAAGACAGTGAAAAAGAGAGATATTCTTACAAAATTCGTTCAGGGGCTGTGATGCAACCTGGATTGACCATATCTAGACCCACAGCTGATTGAGACATAAGGGTGGACACTCTTGGGGCTGAGAGGTTTGGTGAGGTTGCGTGAGCCAACACAGACCCTTTAAAGTAATACTGCATGGTACCCATCCCATGGGTCCCAAATCTCCAGGTTCAAGGGCATCTTCCTACGTCGAAAACATGCATGAGAAACCCAGAAGATGGTACACCGTGTGATCGGGAAAGGTTTCTAAAACGCACCTCATTTCTCATCTCCTTGTGCTCGGGTTTGCCATTCCAGCCGCTTTACTAGCCATCTCGTTCCTTGGAGAATCAGCACCTTTAACCTCCTGTTCCATACAGGTTGCAATTTGTCCTGAGGATGAACGGGAAGAGGGGGAACCAATGAGAGACTAGCTCTAGGGGTTGGGACAGGCACAAGTCACTCTATTTTCCCATCAGGAAGAAGAATTAACCACAAGCTCAGCCTGCCCCCCAGAACCAGAAGAGGGCCTGAAGCAATCCTGCACTTTTGCGGCCAGCTCCCAATAAAGCGACTGGAAAAATGGAGCGCAGGGGCACTGCAATTCACAAACCTGCAGAGTTATAAATGATAACTCTCGTCCACAAATATATTGAGGGAAGGCAACGAAGAGGCTTTGAAAGCAAGGCAGAATTGCAGGAAACAGATTTCAGGAGGTAGATTCGAATCGCCTTGAAAGCACATGAAAAGCGGCAAGACGGGGACAATGATGCCCTTGGCCAAAAAGGGCGTATGCGTTTTTTCCTGAATATATTCAGGAAAAAACGCATACGCCCTTTTTGGCCAACCAAGCAACCTGGAAAGGCAAATCAGCGCTCCAAAGAAGTCTCGCTTCCCAGCGGGCAAAAGGGCCATGCGGAAAAAAGGGTCAAAACCAGAAATGCAGGACCGGCCATGGAGAAATGGGAGCCTTGCTACGCTGATGGGCGGGATGTAAATTGCCAACAGCCACTCTGGAGAAGTGTACGGTGTGTCCTGAAACATCTAAAAAACACAGCTTGGAGAGCATAGGGCACTTCCACTCATGGGCGTATAAATTGGGAAAACTAAAAATCAGCAAGACACAGGCACCCCAAAGTTTAGGGCTGCTCTGTTGACAAGAACCCCCACTTCATTACACCTTAATTATCCTAGGAAAGAGAAAAGTGGATAACGAAGTTGTGGTCCTCATGTACAATGGAATATCACTCAGCCATGAAATCCACGTCATAAGGCTAGTAGCAGCACGATGAGTGGATTTAGGTACGACGATTCTAAGTGAAATAAGTCACACAGAAAAAGACACTTATCATAAGATATCACTTATAGAGGGAATGTAAAAAACGCTACACTTGAACTGAATTACAAAACAGAACAGAGTCACACGTTTAGAAAACACACTATGGTTGCTGAACGGGAAAGGTGAGGTGGGGTGATGCATAAAACAAGGGTTTCAAATTAGCTCAGATACCGTTCCATAAACCCAATATGTAGTAGACAAGACCTACTCCTTGCTCAGTGAACTGGACTCAACACCCCCTATTCACCGCAGAAGAATATATCTGACTAGTAAGAATCTTCAAACCTATGTATTGATATCTCTCTGTAAGTGAGTCAAGGGGGTGTAAAGCGCCATAAACACAGCCGTGAAAAGCAGCTAAACCCCATTATAAAAAGAAATTACTTTTCAAAACCCGTGAAACAAAGACAGTGAAAAAGAGAGATATTCTTACAAAATTCGTTCAGGGGCTGTGATGCAACCTGGATTGACCATATCTAGACCCACAGCTGATTGAGACATAAGGGTGGACACTCTTGGGGCTGAGAGGTTTGGTGAGGTTGCGTGAGCCAACACAGACCCTTTAAAGTAATACTGCATGGTACCCATCCCATGGGTCCCAAATCTCCAGGTTCAAGGGCATCTTCCTACGTCGAAAACATGCATGAGAAACCCAGAAGATGGTACACCGTGTGATCGGGAAAGGTTTCTAAAACGCACCTCATTTCTCATCTCCTTGTGCTCGGGTTCGCCATTCCAGCCGCTTTACTAGCCATCTCCTTCCTTGGAGAATCAGCACCTTTAAGCTCCTGTTCCGTACAGGTTGCAATTTGTCCTGAGGATGAACGGGAAGAGGGGGAACCAATGAGAGACTAGCTCTAGGGGTTGGGACAGGCACAGGTCACTCTATTTTCCCATCAGGAAGAAGAATTAACCACAAGCTCAGCCTGCCCCCCAGAACCAGAAGAGGGCCTGAAGCAATCCTGCACTTTTGCGGCCAGCTCCCAATAAAGCGACTGGAAAAATGGAGCGCAGGGGCACTGCAATTCACAAACCTGCAGAGTTATAAATGATAACTCTCGTCCACAAATATATTGAGGGAAGGAAAGGAAGAGGCTTTGAAAGCAAGGCAGAATTGCAGGAAACAGATTTCAGGAGGTAGATTCGAATCGCCTTGAAAGCACATGAAAAGCGGCAAGACGGGGACAATGATGCCCTTGGCCAAAAAGGGCGTATGCGTTTTTTCCTGAATATATTCAGGAAAAAACGCATACGCCCTTTTTGGCCAACCAAGCAACCTGGAAAGGCAAATCAGCGCTCCAAAGAAGTCTCGCTTCCCAGCGGGCAAAAGGGCCATGCGGAAAAAAGTGTCCAAACCAGAAATGCAGGACCGGCCATGGAGAAATGGGAGCCTTGCTACGCTGATGGGCGGGATGTAAATTGCCAACAGCCACTCTGGAGAAGTGTACGGTGTGTCCTGAAACATCTAAAAAACACAGCCTGGAGAGCATAGGGCACTTCCACTCATGGGCGTATAAATTGGGAAAACTAAAAATCAGCAAGACACAGGCACCCCAAAGTTTAGGGCTGCTCTGTTGACAAGAACCCCCACTTCATTACACCTTAATTATCCTAGGAAAGAGAAAAGTGGATAACGAAGTTGTGGTCCTCATGTACAATGGAATATCACTCAGCCATGAAATCCACGTCATAAGGCTAGTAGCAGCACGATGAGTGGATTTAGGTACGACGATTCTAAGTGAAATAAGTCACACAGAAAAAGACACTTATCATAAGATATCACTTATAGAGGGAATGTAAAAAACGCTACACTTGAACTGAATTACAAAACAGAACAGAGTCACACGTTTAGAAAACACACTATGGTTGCTGAACGGGAAAGGTGAGGTGGGGTGATGCATAAAACAAGGGTTTCAAATTAGCTCAGATACCGTTCCATAAACCCAATATGTAGTAGACAAGACCTACTCCTTGCTCAGTGAACTGGACTCAACACCCCCTATTCACCGCAGAAGAATATATCTGACTAGTAAGAATCTTCAAACCTATGTATTGATATCTCTCTGTAAGTGAGTCAAGGGGGTGTAAAGCGCCATAAACACAGCCGTGAAAAGCAGCTAAACCCCATTATAAAAAGAAATTACTTTTCAAAACCCGTGAAACAAAGACAGTGAAAAAGAGAGATATTCTTACAAAATTCGTTCAGGGGCTGTGATGCAACCTGGATTGACCATATCTAGACCCACAGCTGATTGAGACATAAGGGTGGACACTCTTGGGGCTGAGAGGTTTGGTGAGGTTGCGTGAGCCAACACAGACCCTTTAAAGTAATACTGCATGGTACCCATCCCATGGGTCCCAAATCTCCAGGTTCAAGGGCATCTTCCTACGTCGAAAACATGCATGAGAAACCCAGAAGATGGTACACCGTGTGATCGGGAAAGGTTTCTAAAACGCACCTCATTTCTCATCTCCTTGTGCTCGGGTTTGCCATTCCAGCCGCTTTACTAGCCATCTCGTTCCTTGGAGAATCAGCACCTTTAACCTCCTGTTCCATACAGGTTGCAATTTGTCCTGAGGATGAACGGGAAGAGGGGGAACCAATGAGAGACTAGCTCTAGGGGTTGGGACAGGCACAGGTCACTCTATTTTCCCATCAGGAAGAAGAATTAACCACAAGCTCAGCCTGCCCCCCAGAACCAGAAGAGGGCCTGAAGCAATCCTGCACTTTTGCGGCCAGCTCCCAATAAAGCGACTGGAAAAATGGAGCGCAGGGGCACTGCAATTCACAAACCTGCAGAGTTATAAATGATAACTCTCGTCCACAAATATATTGAGGGAAGGAAAGGAAGAGGCTTTGAAAGCAAGGCAGAATTGCAGGAAACAGATTTCAGGAGGTAGATTCGAATCGCCTTGAAAGCACATGAAAAGCGGCAAGACGGGGACAATGATGCCCTTGGCCAAAAAGGGCGTATGCGTTTTTTCCTGAATATATTCAGGAAAAAACGCATACGCCCTTTTTGGCCAACCAAGCAACCTGGAAAGGCAAATCAGCGCTCCAAAGAAGTCTCGCTTCCCAGCGGGCAAAAGGGCCATGCGGAAAAAAGTGTCCAAACCAGAAATGCAGGACCGGCCATGGAGAAATGGGAGCCTTGCTACGCTGATGGGCGGGATGTAAATTGCCAACAGCCACTCTGGAGAAGTGTACGGTGTGTCCTGAAACATCTAAAAAACACAGCCTGGAGAGCATAGGGCACTTCCACTCATGGGCGTATAAATTGGGAAAACTAAAAATCAGCAAGACACAGGCACCCCAAAGTTTAGGGCTGCTCTGTTGACAAGAACCCCCACTTCATTACACCTTAATTATCCTAGGAAAGAGAAAAGTGGATAACGAAGTTGTGGTCCTCATGTACAATGGAATATCACTCAGCCATGAAATCCACGTCATAAGGCTAGTAGCAGCACGATGAGTGGATTTAGGTACGACGATTCTAAGTGAAATAAGTCACACAGAAAAAGACACTTATCATAAGATATCACTTATAGAGGGAATGTAAAAAACGCTACACTTGAACTGAATTACAAAACAGAACAGAGTCACACGTTTAGAAAACACACTATGGTTGCTGAACGGGAAAGGTGAGGTGGGGTGATGCATAAAACAAGGGTTTCAAATTAGCTCAGATACCGTTCCATAAACCCAATATGTAGTAGACAAGACCTACTCCTTGCTCAGTGAACTGGACTCAACACCCCCTATTCACCGCAGAAGAATATATCTGACTAGTAAGAATCTTCAAACCTATGTATTGATATCTCTCTGTAAGTGAGTCAAGGGGGTGTAAAGCGCCATAAACACAGCCGTGAAAAGCAGCTAAACCCCATTATAAAAAGAAATTACTTTTCAAAACCCGTGAAACAAAGACAGTGAAAAAGAGAGATATTCTTACAAAATTCGTTCAGGGGCTGTGATGCAACCTGGATTGACCATATCTAGACCCACAGCTGATTGAGACATAAGGGTGGACACTCTTGGGGCTGAGAGGTTTGGTGAGGTTGCGTGAGCCAACACAGACCCTTTAAAGTAATACTGCATGGTACCCATCCCATGGGTCCCAAATCTCCAGGTTCAAGGGCATCTTCCTACGTCGAAAACATGCATGAGAAACCCAGAAGATGGTACACCGTGTGATCGGGAAAGGTTTCTAAAACGCACCTCATTTCTCATCTCCTTGTGCTCGGGTTTGCCATTCCAGCCGCTTTACTAGCCATCTCGTTCCTTGGAGAATCAGCACCTTTAACCTCCTGTTCCATACAGGTTGCAATTTGTCCTGAGGATGAACGGGAAGAGGGGGAACCAATGAGAGACTAGCTCTAGGGGTTGGGACAGGCACAGGTCACTCTATTTTCCCATCAGGAAGAAGAATTAACCACAAGCTCAGCCTGCCCCCCAGAACCAGAAGAGGGCCTGAAGCAATCCTGCACTTTTGCGGCCAGCTCCCAATAAAGCGACTGGAAAAATGGAGCGCAGGGGCACTGCAATTCACAAACCTGCAGAGTTATAAATGATAACTCTCGTCCACAAATATATTGAGGGAAGGCAACGAAGAGGCTTTGAAAGCAAGGCAGAATTGCAGGAAACAGATTTCAGGAGGTAGATTCGAATCGCCTTGAAAGCACATGAAAAGCGGCAAGACGGGGACAATGATGCCCTTGGCCAAAAAGGGCGTATGCGTTTTTTCCTGAATATATTCAGGAAAAAACGCATACGCCCTTTTTGGCCAACCAAGCAACCTGGAAAGGCAAATCAGCGCTCCAAAGAAGTCTCGCTTCCCAGCGGGCAAAAGGGCCATGCGGAAAAAAGGGTCAAAACCAGAAATGCAGGACCGGCCATGGAGAAATGGGAGCCTTGCTACGCTGATGGGCGGGATGTAAATTGCCAACAGCCACTCTGGAGAAGTGTACGGTGTGTCCTGAAACATCTAAAAAACACAGCCTGGAGAGCATAGGGCACTTCCACTCATGGGCGTATAAATTGGGAAAACTAAAAATCAGCAAGACACAGGCACCCCAAAGTTTAGGGCTGCTCTGTTGACAAGAACCCCCACTTCATTACACCTTAATTATCCTAGGAAAGAGAAAAGTGGATAACGAAGTTGTGGTCCTCATGTACAATGGAATATCACTCAGCCATGAAATCCACGTCATAAGGCTAGTAGCAGCACGATGAGTGGATTTAGGTACGACGATTCTAAGTGAAATAAGTCACACAGAAAAAGACACTTATCATAAGATATCACTTATAGAGGGAATGTAAAAAACGCTACACTTGAACTGAATTACAAAACAGAACAGAGTCACACGTTTAGAAAACACACTATGGTTGCTGAACGGGAAAGGTGAGGTGGGGTGATGCATAAAACAAGGGTTTCAAATTAGCTCAGATACCGTTCCATAAACCCAATATGTAGTAGACAAGACCTACTCCTTGCTCAGTGAACTGGACTCAACACCCCCTATTCACCGCAGAAGAATATATCTGACTAGTAAGAATCTTCAAACCTATGTATTGATATCTCTCTGTAAGTGAGTCAAGGGGGTGTAAAGCGCCATAAACACAGCCGTGAAAAGCAGCTAAACCCCATTATAAAAAGAAATTACTTTTCAAAACCCGTGAAACAAAGACAGTGAAAAAGAGAGATATTCTTACAAAATTCGTTCAGGGGCTGTGATGCAACCTGGATTGACCATATCTAGACCCACAGCTGATTGAGACATAAGGGTGGACACTCTTGGGGCTGAGAGGTTTGGTGAGGTTGCGTGAGCCAACACAGACCCTTTAAAGTAATACTGCATGGTACCCATCCCATGGGTCCCAAATCTCCAGGTTCAAGGGCATCTTCCTACGTCGAAAACATGCATGAGAAACCCAGAAGATGGTACACCGTGTGATCGGGAAAGGTTTCTAAAACGCACCTCATTTCTCATCTCCTTGTGCTCGGGTTTGCCATTCCAGCCGCTTTACTAGCCATCTCGTTCCTTGGAGAATCAGCACCTTTAACCTCCTGTTCCATACAGGTTGCAATTTGTCCTGAGGATGAACGGGAAGAGGGGGAACCAATGAGAGACTAGCTCTAGGGGTTGGGACAGGCACAGGTCACTCTATTTTCCCATCAGGAAGAAGAATTAACCACAAGCTCAGCCTGCCCCCCAGAACCAGAAGAGGGCCTGAAGCAATCCTGCACTTTTGCGGCCAGCTCCCAATAAAGCGACTGGAAAAATGGAGCGCAGGGGCACTGCAATTCACAAACCTGCAGAGTTATAAATGATAACTCTCGTCCACAAATATATTGAGGGAAGGCAACGAAGAGGCTTTGAAAGCAAGGCAGAATTGCAGGAAACAGATTTCAGGAGGTAGATTCGAATCGCCTTGAAAGCACATGAAAAGCGGCAAGACGGGGACAATGATGCCCTTGGCCAAAAAGGGCGTATGCGTTTTTTCCTGAATATATTCAGGAAAAAACGCATACGCCCTTTTTGGCCAACCAAGCAACCTGGAAAGGCAAATCAGCGCTCCAAAGAAGTCTCGCTTCCCAGCGGGCAAAAGGGCCATGCGGAAAAAAGGGTCAAAACCAGAAATGCAGGACCGGCCATGGAGAAATGGGAGCCTTGCTACGCTGATGGGCGGGATGTAAATTGCCAACAGCCACTCTGGAGAAGTGTACGGTGTGTCCTGAAACATCTAAAAAACACAGCTTGGAGAGCATAGGGCACTTCCACTCATGGGCGTATAAATTGGGAAAACTAAAAATCAGCAAGACACAGGCACCCCAAAGTTTAGGGCTGCTCTGTTGACAAGAACCCCCACTTCATTACACCTTAATTATCCTAGGAAAGAGAAAAGTGGATAACGAAGTTGTGGTCCTCATGTACAATGGAATATCACTCAGCCATGAAATCCACGTCATAAGGCTAGTAGCAGCACGATGAGTGGATTTAGGTACGACGATTCTAAGTGAAATAAGTCACACAGAAAAAGACACTTATCATAAGATATCACTTATAGAGGGAATGTAAAAAACGCTACACTTGAACTGAATTACAAAACAGAACAGAGTCACACGTTTAGAAAACACACTATGGTTGCTGAACGGGAAAGGTGAGGTGGGGTGATGCATAAAACAAGGGTTTCAAATTAGCTCAGATACCGTTCCATAAACCCAATATGTAGTAGACAAGACCTACTCCTTGCTCAGTGAACTGGACTCAACACCCCCTATTCACCGCAGAAGAATATATCTGACTAGTAAGAATCTTCAAACCTATGTATTGATATCTCTCTGTAAGTGAGTCAAGGGGGTGTAAAGCGCCATAAACACAGCCGTGAAAAGCAGCTAAACCCAATTATAAAAAGAAATTACTTTTCAAAACCCGTGAAACAAAGACAGTGAAAAAGAGAGATATTCTTACAAAATTCGTTCAGGGGCTGTGATGCAACCTGGATTGACCATATCTAGACCCACAGCTGATTGAGACATAAGGGTGGACACTCTTGGGGCTGAGAGGTTTGGTGAGGTTGCGTGAGCCAACACAGACCCTTTAAAGTAATACTGCATGGTACCCATCCCATGGGTCCCAAATCTCCAGGTTCAAGGGCAACTTCCTACGTCGAAAACATGCATGAGAAACCCAGAAGATGGTACACCGTGTGATCGGGAAAGGTTTCTAAAACGCACCTCATTTCTCATCTCCTTGTGCTCGGGTTCGCCATTCCAGCCGCTTTACTAGCCATCTCCCTCCTTGGAGAATCAGCACCTTTAACCTCCTGTTCCGTACAGGTTGCAATTTGTCCTGAGGATGAACGGGAAGAGGGGGAACCAATGAGAGACTAGCTCTAGGGGTTGGGACAGGCACAGGTCACTCTATTTTCCCATCAGGATGAAGAATTAACCATAAGCTCAGCCTGCCCCCCAGAACCAGAAGAGGGCCTGAGGCAATCCTGCACTTTTGCGGCCATCTCCCAAAATAGTGACTGGAAAAATGGAGCGCAGGGGCACTGCAATTCACAAACCTGCAGAGTTATAAATGATAACTCTCGTCCACAAATATATTGAGGGAAGGCAACGAAGAGGCTTTGAAAGCAAGGCAGAATTGCAGGAAACAGATTTCAGGAGGTAGATTCGAATCGCCTTGAAAGCACAGGAAAAGCGGCAAAACGTGGACAATGATGCCCTTGGCCAAAAAGGGCGTATGCGTTTTTTCCTGAATATATTCAGGAAAAAACGCATACGCCCTTTTTGGCCAACCAAGCAACCTGGAAATGCAAATCAGCGCTCCAAAGAAGTCTCGCTTCCCAGAGGGCAAAAGGGCCATGCGGAAAAAAGTGTCCAAACCAGAAATGCAGGACCGGCCATGGAGAAATGGGAGCCTTGCTACGCTGATGGGTGGGATGTAAATTGCCAACAGCCACTCTGGAGAAGTATACGTTGTGTCCTGAAACATCTAAAAAACACAGCTGGGAGAGCATAGGGCACTTCCACTCATGGGCGTATAAATTGGGAAAACTAAAAATCAGCAAGACAAAGGCACCCCAAAGTTTAGGGCTGCTCTGTTGACAAGAACCCCCCACTTCATTACACCTTAAATATCCTAGGAAAGAGAAAAGTGTATAACGAAGTTGTGGTCCTCATGTACAATGGAATATCACTCAGCCATGAAATCCACGTCATAAGGCTAGTAGCAGCACGATGAGTGGATTTAGGTACGACGATTCTAAGTGAAATAAGTCACACAGAAAAAGACACTTATCATAAGATATCACTTATAGAGGGAATGAAAACCGCTACACTTGAACTGAATTACAAAAGAGAACAGAGTCACACGTTCAGAAAACACACTACGGCTGCTGAACGGGAAAGGTGAAGTGGGGTGATGCATAAAACAAGGGTTTCAAATTAGCTCAAATACAGTTCCATAAACCCAATATGTAGTAGACAAGACCTACTCCTTGCTCAGTGAACTGGCCTCAACACCCCCTATTCACCGCACAAGAATATATCTGACTAGTAAGAATCTTCAAACCTATGTATTGATATCTCTCTGTAAGTGAGTCAAGGGGGTGTAAAGCGGCATAAACACAGCAGTGAAAAGCAGCTAAACCCCATTATAAAAAGAAATTACTTTTCAAAACCCGTGAAACAAAGACAGTGAAAGAGAGAGAAATTCTTACAAAATTCGTTCAGGGGCTGTGATGCAACCTGGATTGACCATATCTAGACCCACAGCTGATTGAGACATAAGGGTGGACACTCTTGGGGCTGAGAGGTTTGGTGAGGTTGCGTGAGCCAACGCAGACCCTTTAAAGTAATACTGCATGGTACCCATCCCATGGGTCCCAAATCTCCAGGTTCAAGGGCATCTTCCTACGTCGAAAACATGCATGAGAAACCCAGAAGATGGTACACCGTGTGATCGGGAAAGGTTTCTAAAACGCACCTCATTTCTCATCTCCTTGTGCTCGGGTTCGCCATTCCAGCCGCTTTACTAGCCATCTCCCTCCTTGGAGAATCAGCACCTTTAAGCTCCTGTTCCGTACAGGTTGCAATTTGTCCTGAGGATGAACGGGAAGAGGGGGAACCAATGAGAGACTAGCTCTAGGGGTTGGGACAGGCACAGGTCACTCTATTTTCCCATCAGGAAGAAGAATTAACCACAAGCTCAGCCTGCCCCCCAGAACCAGAATAGGGCCTGAAGCAATCCTGCACTTTTGCGGCCAGCTCCCAAAAAAGCGACTGGAAAAATGGAGCTCAGGGGCACTGCAATTCACAAACCTGCAGAGTTATAAATGATAACTCTCGTCCACAAATATATTGAGGGAAGGCAACGAAGAGGCTTTGAAAGCAAGGCAGAATTGCAGGAAACAGATTTCAGGAGGTAGATTCGAATCGCCTTGAAAGCAGATGAAAAGCTGCAAAACGTGGACAATGATGCCCTTGGCCAAAAAGGGCGTATGCGTTTTTTCCTGAATATATTCAGGAAAAAACGCATACGCCCTTTTTGGCCAACCAAGCAACCTGGAAAGGCAAATCAGCGCTCCAAAGAAGTCTCGCTTCCCAGCGGGCAAAAGGGCCATGCGGAAAAAAGTGTCCAAACCAGAAATGCAGGACCGGCCAGGGAGAAATGGGAGCCTTGCTACGCTGATGGGCGGGATGTAAATTGCCAACAGCCACTCTGGAGAAGTGTAGGGTGTGTCCTGAAACTTCTAAAAAACACAGCTTGGAGAGCATAGGGCACTTCCACTCATGGGCGTATAAATTGGGAAAACTAAAAATCAGCAAGACACAGGCACCCCAAAGTTTAGGGCTGCTCTGTTGACAAGAACCCCCCACTTCATTACACCTTAAATATCCTAGCAAAGAGAAAAGTGGATAAAGAAGTTGTGGTCCTCATGTACATTGGAATATCACTCAGCCATGAAATCCACGTCATAAGGCTAGTAGCAGCACGATGAGTGGATTTAGGTACGACGATTCTACGTGAAATAAGTCAAACAGAAAAAGACACTTATCATAAGATATCACTTATAGAGGGAATGAAAACAGCTACACTTGAACTGAATTACAAAACAGAACAGAGTCACACGTTCAGAAAACACACTATGGCTGCTGAACGGGAAAGGTGAGGTGGGGTGATGCATAAAACAAGGGTTTCAAATTAGCTCAGATACCGTTCCATAAACCCAATATGTAGTAGACAAGACCTACTCCTTGCTCAGTGAACTGGCCTCAACACCCCCTATTCACCGCAGAAGAATATATCTGACTAGTAAGAATCTTCAAATCTATGTATTGATATCTCTCTGTAAGTGAGTCAAGGGGGTGTAAAGCGGCATAAACACAGCCGTGAAAAGCAGCTAAACCCCATTATAAAAAGAAATTACTTTTCAAAACCCGTGAAACAAAGACAGTGAAAAAGAGAGATATTCTTACAAAATTCGTTCAGGGGCTGTGATGCAACCTGGATTGACCATATGTAGACCCACAGCTGATTGAGACATAAGGGTGGACACTCTTGGGGCTGAGAGGTTTGGTGCGGTTGCGTAAGCCATCACAGACCCTTTAAAGTAATACTGCATGGTACCCATCCCATGGGTCCCAAATCTCCAGGTTCAAGGGCATCTTCCTACGTCGAAAACATGCATGAGAAACCCAGAAGATGGTACACCATGTGATCGGGAAAGGTTTCTAAAACGCACCTCATTTCTCATCTCCTTGTGCTCGGGTTCGCCATTCCAGCCGCTTTACTAGCCATCTCCCTCCTTGGAGAATCAGCACCTTTAACCTCCTGTTCCGTACAGGTTGCAATTTGTCCTGAGGATGAACGGGAAGAGGGGGAACCAATGAGAGACTAGCTCTAGGGGTTGGGACAGGCACAGGTCACTCTATTTTCCCATCAGGAAGAAGAATTAACCACAAGCTCAGCCTGCCCCCCAGAACCAGAAGAGGGCCTGAAGCAATCCTGCACTTTTGCGGCCAGCTCCCAAAAAAGCGACTGGAAAAATGGAGCGCAGGGCACTGCAATTCAAAAACCTGCAGAGTTATAAATGATAACTCTCGTCCACAAATATATTGAGGGAAGGCAACGAAGAGGCTTTGAAAGCAAGGCAGAATTGCAGGAAACAGATTTCAGGAGGTAGATTCGAATCGCCTTGAAAGCACATGAAAAGCGGCAAAACGTGGACAATGATGCCCTTGGCCAAAAAGGGCGTATGCGTTTTTTCCTGAATATATTCAGGAAAAAACGCATACGCCCTTTTTGGCCAACCAAGCAACCTGGAAAGGCAAATCAGCGCTCCAAAGAAGTCTCGCTTCCCAGTGGGCAAAAGGGCCATGCGGAAAAAAGTGTCCAAACCAGAAATGCAGGAACGGCCATGGAGAAAGGGGAGCCTTGCTACGCTGATGGGCGGGATGTAAATTGCCAACAGCCACTCTGGAGAAGTGTACGGTGTGTCCTGAAACATCTAAAAAACACAGCTTGGAGAGCATAGGGCACTTCCACTCATGGGCGTATAAATTGGGAAAACTAAAAATCAGCAAGACACAGGCACCCCAAAGTTTAGGGCTGCTCTGTTGACAAGAACCCCCCACTTCATTACACCTTAAATATCCTAGGAAAGAGAAAAGTGGATAAAGAAGTTGTGGTCCTCATGTACAGTGGAATATCACTCAGCCATGAAATCCACGTCATAAGGCTAGTAGCAGCACGATGAGTGGATTTAGGTACGACGATTCTAATTGAAATAAGTCACACAGAAAAAGACACTTATCATAAGATATCACTTATAGAGGGAATGTAAAAAACGCTACACTTGAACTGAATTACAAAACAGAACAGACTCACACGTTCAGAAAACACACTATGGCTGCTGAACGGGAAAGGTGAGGTGGGGTGATGCATAAAACAAGGGTTTCAAATTAGCTCAGATACCGTTCCATAAACCCAATATGTAGTAGACAAGACCTACTCCTTGCTCAGTGAACTGGACTCAACACCCCCTATTCACCGCAGAAGAATATATCTGACTAGTAAGAATCTTCAAACCTATGTATTGATATCTCTCTGTAAGTGAGTCAAGGGGGTGTAAAGCGGCCTAAACACAGCCGTGAAAAGCAGCTAAACCCCATTATAAAAATAAATTACTTTTCAAAACCCGTGAAACAAAGACAGTGAAAAAGAGAGATATTCTTACAAAATTCGTTCAGGGGCTGTGATGCAACCTGGATTGACCATATCTAGACCCACAGCTGATTGAGACATAAGGGTGGACACTCTTGGGGCTGAGAGGTTTGGTGAGGTTGCGTGAGCCAACACAGACCCTTTAAAGTAATACTGCATGGTACCCATCCCATGGGTCCCAAATCTCCAGGTTCAAGGGCATCTTCCTACGTCGAAAACATGCATGAGAAACCCAGAAGATTGTACACCGTGTGATCGGGAAAGGTTTCTAAAACGCACCTCATTTCTCATCTCCTTGTGCTCGGGTTCGCCATTCCAGCCGCTTTACTAGCCATCTCCCTCCTTGGAGAATCAGCACCTTTAACCTCCTGTTCCGTACAGGTTGCAATTTGTCCTGAGGATGAACGGGAAGAGGGGGAACCAATGAGAGACTAGCTCTAGGGGTTGGGACAGGCACAGGTCACTCTATTTTCCCATCAGGAAGAAGAATTAACCACAAGCTCAGCCTGCCCCCCAGAACCAGAAGAGGGCCTGAAGCAATCCTGCACTTTTGCGGCCAGCTCCCAAAATAGTGACTGGAAAAATGGAGCGCAGGGGCACTGCAATTCACAAACCTGCAGAGTTATAAATGATAACTCTCGTCCACAAATATATTGAGGGAAGGCAACGAAGAGGCTTTGAAAGCAAGGCAGAATTGCAGGAAACAGATTTCAGGAGGTAGATTCGAATCGCCTTGAAAGCACAGGAAAAGCGGCAAAACGTGGACAATGATGCCCTTGGCCAAATAGGGCGTATGCGTTTTTTCCTGAATATATTCAGGAAAAAACGCATACGCACTTTTTGGCCAACCAAGCAACCTGGAAAGGCAAATCAGCGCTCCAAAGAAGTCTCGCTTCCCAGTGGGCAAAAGGGCCATGCGGAAAAAAGTGTCCAAACCAGAAATGCAGGACCGGCCATGGAGAAATGGGAGCCTTGCTACGCTGATGGGTGGGATGTAAATTGCCAACAGCCACTCTGGAGAAGTATACGGTGTGTCCTGAAACATCTAAAAAACACAGCTTGGAGAGCATAGGGCACTTCCACTCATGGGCGTATAAATTGGGAAAACTAAAAATCAGCAATCACAGGCACCCCAAAGTTTAGGGCTGCTCTGTTGACAAGAACCCCCCACTTCATTACACCTTAAATATCCTAGGAAAGAGAAAAGTGGATAACGAAGTTGTGATCCTCATGTACAATGGAATATCACTCAGCCATGAAATCCAAGTCATAAGGCTAGTAGCAGCACGATGAGTGGATTTAGGTACGACGATTCTAAGTGAAATAAGTCACACAGAAAAAGACACTTATCATAAGATATCACTTATAGAGGGAATGAAAACCGCTACACTTGAACTGAATTACAAAAGAGAACAGAGTCACACGTTCAGAAAACACACTATGGCTGCTGAACGGGAAAGGTGAGGTGGGGTGATGCATAAAACAAGGGTTTCAAATTAGCTCAGATACCGTTCCATAAACCCAATATGTAGTAGACAAGACCTACTCCTTGCTCAGTGAACTGGCCTCAACACCCCCTATTCACCGCACAAGAATATATCTGACTAGTAAGAATCTTCAAACCTATGTATTGATATCGCTCTGTAAGTGAGTCACGGGGGTGTACAGCGGCCTAAACACAGCCGTGAAAAGCAGCTAAACCCCATTATAAAAATAAATTACTTTTCAAAACCCGTGAAACAAAGACAGTGAAAGAGAGAGAAATTCTTACAAAATTTGTTCAGGGGCTTTGATGCAACCTGGATTGACCATATCTAGACCCACAGCTGATTGAGACATAAGGGTGGACACTCTTGGGGCTGAGAGGTTTGGTGAGGTTGCGTGAGCCAACGCACACCCTTTAAAGTAATACTGCATGGTACCCATCCCATGGGTCCCATATCTCCAGGTTCAAGGGCATCTTCCTACGTCGAAAACATGCATGAGAAACCCAGAAGATGGTACACCGTGTGGTCGGGAAAGGTTTCTAAAACGCACCTCATTTCTCATCTCCTTGTGCTCGGGTTCGCCATTCCAGCCGCTTTACTAGCCATCTCCCTCCTTGGAGAATCAGCACCTTTAACCTCCTGTTCCGTACAGGTTGCAATTTGTCCTGAGGATGAACGGGAAGAGGGGAACCAATGAGAGACTAGCTCTAGGGGTTGGGACAGGCACAGGTCACTCTATTTTCCCATCAGGAAGAAGAATTAACCACAAGCTCAGCCTGCCCCCCAGAACCAGAAGAGGGCCTGAAGCAATCCTGCACTTTTGCGGCCAGCTCCCAAAATAGTGACTGGAAAAATGGAGCGCAGGGGCACTGCAATTCACAAACCTGCAGAGTTATAAATGATAACTCTCGTCCACAAATATATTGAGGGAAGGCAACGAAGAGGCTTTGAAAGCAAGGCAGAATTGCAGGAAACAGATTTCAGCAGGTAGATTCGAATCGCCTTGAAAGCACAGGAAAAGCGGCAAAACGTGGACAATGATGCCCTTGGCCAAAAAGGGCGTATGCGTTTTTTCCTGAATATATTCAGGAAAAAACGCATACGCCCTTTTTGGCCAACCAAGCAACCTGGAAAGGCAAATCAGCGCTCCAAAGAAGTCTCGCTTCCCAGCGGGCAAAAGGGCCATGCGGAAAAAAGTGTCCAAACCAGAAATGCAGGACCGGCCATGGAGAAATGGGAGCCTTGCTACGCTGATGGGTGGGATGTAAATTGCCAACAGCCACTCTGGAGAAGTATACGGTGTGTCCTGAAACATCTAAAAAACACAGCTTGGAGAGCATAGGGCACTTCCACTCATGGGCGTATAAATTGGGAAAACTAAAAATCAGCAAGACACAGGCACCCCAAAGTTTAGGGCTGCTCTGTTGACAAGAACCCCCCACTTCATTACACCTTAAATATCCTAGGAAAGAGAAAAGTGGATAAAGAAGTTGTGGTCCTCATGTACAATGGAATATCACTCAGCCATGAAATCCACGTCATAAGGCTAGTAGCAGCACGATGAGTGGATTTAGGTACGACGATTCTAAGTGAAATAAGTCACACAGAAAAATACACTTATCATAAGATATCACTTATAGAGGGAATGTAAAAACCGCTACACTTGAACGGAATTACAAAACAGAACAGAGTCACACGTTCAGAAAACACACTATGGCTGCTGAACGGGAAAGGTGAGGTGGGGTGATGCATAAAACAAGGGTTTCAAATTAGCTCAGATACCGTTCCATAAACCCAATATGTAGTAGACAAGACCTACTCCTTGCTCAGTGAACTGGACTCAACACCCCCTATTCACCGCAGAAGAATATATCTGACTAGTAAGAATCTTCAAACCTATGTATTGATATCGCTCTGTAAGTGAGTCACGGGGGTGTACAGCGGCCTAAACACAGCCGTGAAAAGCAGCTAAACCCCATTATAAAAATAAATTACTTTTCAAAACCCGTGAAACAAAGACAGTGAAAGAGAGAGAAATTGTTACAAAATTTGTTCAGGGGGTGTGATGCCACCTGGATTGACCATATCTAGACCCACAGCTGATTGAGACATAAGGGTGGACACTCTTGGGGCTGAGAGGTTTGGTGAGGTTGCGTGAGCCAACGCAGACCCTTTAAAGTAATACTGCATGGTACCCATCCCATGGGTCCCAAATCTCCAGGTTCAAGGGCATCTTCCTACGTCGAAAACATGCATGAGAAACCCAGAAGATGGTACACCGTGTGATCGGGAAAGGTTTCTAAAACGCACCTCATTTCTCATCTCCTTGTGCTCGGGTTCGCCATTCCAGCCGCTTTACTAGCCATCTCCCTCCTTGGAGAATCAGCACCTTTAAGCTCCTGTTCCGTACAGGTTGCAATTTGTCCTGAGGATGAACGGGAAGAGGGGGAACCAATGAGAGACTAGCTCTAGGGGTTGGGACAGGCACAGGTCACTCTATTTTCCCATCAGGAAGAAGAATTAACCACAAGCTCAGCCTGCACCCCAGAACCAGAAGAGGGCCTGAAGCAATCCTGCACTTTTGCGGCCAGCTCCCAAAAAAGCAACTGGAAAAATGGAGCTCAGGGGCACTGCAATTCACAAACCTGCAGAGTTATAAATGATAACTCTCGTCCACAAATATATTGACGGAAGGCAACGAAGAGGCTTTGAAAGCAAGGCAGAATTGCAGGAAACAGATTTCAGGAGGTAGATTCGAATCGCCTTGAAAGCACATGAAAAGCGGCAAAACGTGGACAATGATGCCCTTGGCCAAAAAGGGCGTATGCGTTTTTTCCTGAATATATTCAGGAAAAAACGCATACGCCCTTTTTGGCCAACCAAGCAACCTGGAAAGGCAAATCAGCGCTCCAAAGAAGTCTCGCTTCCCAGCGGGCAAAAGGGCCATGCGGAAAAAAGTGTCAAAACCAGAAATGCAGGACCGGCCATGGAGAAATTGGAGTCTTGCTACGCTGATGGGCGGGATGTAAATTGCCAACAGCCACTCTGGAGAAGTGTACGGTGTGTCCTGAAACATCTAAAAAACACAGCTTGGAGAGCATAGGGCACTTCCACTCATGGGCGTATAAATTGGGAAAACTAAAAATCAGCAAGACACAGGCACCCCAAAGTTTAGGGCTGCTCTGTTGACAAGAACGCCCACTTCATTACACCTTAAATATCCAAGGAAAGAGAAAAGTGGATAACGAAGTTGTGGTCCTCATGTACAATGGAATATCACTCAGCCATGAAATCCACGTCATAAGGCTAGTAGCAGCACGATGAGTGGATTTAGGTACGACGATTCTAAGTGAAATAAGTCACACAGAAAAAGACACTTATCATAAGATATCACTTATAGAGGGAATGTAAAAAACGCTACACTTGAACTGAATTACAAAACAGAACAGAGTCACACGTTTAGAAAACACACTATGGTTGCTGAACGGGAAAGGTGAGGTGGGGTGATGCATAAAACAAGGGTTTCAAATTAGCTCAGATACCGTTCCATAAACCCAATATGTAGTAGACAAGACCTACTCCTTGCTCAGTGAACTGGACTCAACACCCCCTATTCACCGCAGAAGCATATATCTGACTAGTAAGAATCTTCAAACCTATGTATTGATATCTCTCTGTAAGTGAGTCAAGGGGGTGTAAAGCGCCATAAACACAGCCGTGAAAAGCAGCTAAACCCCATTATAAAAATAAATTACTTTTCAAAACCCGTGAAACAAAGACAGTGAAAGAGAGAGAAATTGTTACAAAATTTGTTCAGGGGGTGTGATGCCACCTGGATTGACCATATCTAGACCCACAGCTGATTGAGACATAAGGGTGGACACTCTTGGGGCTGAGAGGTTTGGTGAGGTTGCGTGAGCCAACGCAGACCCTTTAAAGTAATACTGCATGGTACCCATCCCATGGGTCCCAAATCTCCAGGTTCAAGGGCATCTTCCTACGTCGAAAACATGCATGAGAAACCCAGAAGATGGTACACCGTGTGATCGGGAAAGGTTTCTAAAACGCACCTCATTTCTCATCTCCTTGTGCTCGGGTTCGCCATTCCAGCCGCTTTACTAGCCATCTCCCTCCTTGGAGAATCAGCACCTTTAAGCTCCTGTTCCGTACAGGTTGCAATTTGTCCTGAGGATGAACGGGAAGAGGGGGAACCAATGAGAGACTAGCTCTAGGGGTTGGGACAGGCACAGGTCACTCTATTTTCCCATCAGGAAGAAGAATTAACCACAAGCTCAGCCTGCACCCCAGAACCAGAAGAGGGCCTGAAGCAATCCTGCACTTTTGCGGCCAGCTCCCAAAAAAGCAACTGGAAAAATGGAGCTCAGGGGCACTGCAATTCACAAACCTGCAGAGTTATAAATGATAACTCTCGTCCACAAATATATTGACGGAAGGCAACGAAGAGGCTTTGAAAGCAAGGCAGAATTGCAGGAAACAGATTTCAGGAGGTAGATTCGAATCGCCTTGAAAGCACATGAAAAGCGGCAAAACGTGGACAATGATGCCCTTGGCCAAAAAGGGCGTATGCGTTTTTTCCTGAATATATTCAGGAAAAAACGCATACGCCCTTTTTGGCCAACCAAGCAACCTGGAAAGGCAAATCAGCGCTCCAAAGAAGTCTCGCTTCCCAGCGGGCAAAAGGGCCATGCGGAAAAAAGTGTCAAAACCAGAAATGCAGGACCGGCCATGGAGAAATTGGAGTCTTGCTACGCTGATGGGCGGGATGTAAATTGCCAACAGCCACTCTGGAGAAGTGTACGGTGTGTCCTGAAACATCTAAAAAACACAGCTTGGAGAGCATAGGGCACTTCCACTCATGGGCGTATAAATTGGGAAAACTAAAAATCAGCAAGACACAGGCACCCCAAAGTTTAGGGCTGCTCTGTTGACAAGAACGCCCACTTCATTACACCTTAAATATCCAAGGAAAGAGAAAAGTGGATAACGAAGTTGTGGTCCTCATGTACAATGGAATATCACTCAGCCATGAAATCCACGTCATAAGGCTAGTAGCAGCACGATGAGTGGATTTAGGTACGACGATTCTAAGTGAAATAAGTCACACAGAAAAAGACACTTATCATAAGATATCACTTATAGAGGGAATGTAAAAAACGCTACACTTGAACTGAATTACAAAACAGAACAGAGTCACACGTTTAGAAAACACACTATGGTTGCTGAACGGGAAAGGTGAGGTGGGGTGATGCATAAAACAAGGGTTTCAAATTAGCTCAGATACCGTTCCATAAACCCAATATGTAGTAGACAAGACCTACTCCTTGCTCAGTGAACTGGACTCAACACCCCCTATTCACCGCAGAAGCATATATCTGACTAGTAAGAATCTTCAAACCTATGTATTGATATCTCTCTGTAAGTGAGTCAAGGGGGTGTAAAGCGCCATAAACACAGCCGTGAAAAGCAGCTAAACCCCATTATAAAAAGAAATTACTTTTCAAAACCCGTGAAACAAAACAGTGAAAAAGAGAGATATTCTTACAAAATTCGTTCAGGGGCTGTGATGCAACCTGGATTGACCATATCTAGACCCACAGCTGATTGAGACATAAGGGTGGACACTCTTGGGGCTGAGAGGTTTGGTGAGGTTGCGTGAGCCAACGCACACCCTTTAAAGTAATACTGCATGGTACCCATCCCATGGGTCCCAAATCTCCAGGTTCAAGGGCATCTTCCTACGTCGAAAACATGCATGAGAAACCCAGAAGATGGTACACCGTGTGATCGGGAAAGGTTTCTAAAACGCACCTCATTTCTCATCTCCTTGTGCTCGGGTTCGCCATTCCAGCCGCTTTACTAGCCATCTCCTTCCTTGGAGAATCAGCACCTTTAACCTCCTGTTCCGTACAGGTTGCAATTTGTCCTGAGGATGAACGGGAAGAGGGGGAACCAATGAGAGACTAGCTCTAGGGGTTGGGACAGGCACAGGTCACTCTATTTTCCCATCAGGAAGAAGAATTAACCACAAGCTCAGCCTGCCCCCCAGAACCAGAAGAGGGCCTGAAGAAATCCTGCACTTTTGCGGCCAGCTCCCAATAAAGCGACTGGAAAAATGGAGCGCAGGGGCACTGCAATTCACAAACCTGCAGAGTTATAAATGATAACTCTCGTCCACAAATATATTGAGGGAAGGCAACGAAGAGGCTTTGAAAGCAAGGCAGAATTGCAGGAAACAGATTTCAGGAGGTAGATTCGAATCGCCTTGAAAGCACATGAAAAGCGGCAAGACGGGGACAATGATGCCCTTGGCCAAAAAGGGCGTATGCGTTTTTTCCTGAATATATTCAGGAAAAAACGCATACGCCCTTTTTGGCCAACCAAGCAACCTGGAAAGGCAAATCAGCGCTCCAAAGAAGTCTCGCTTCCCAGCGGGCAAAAGGACCATGCGGAAAAAAGGGTCAAAACCAGAAATGCAGGACCGGCCATGGAGAAATGGGAGCCTTGCTACGCTGATGGGCGGGATGTAAATTGCCAACAGCCACTCTGGAGAAGTGTACGGTGTGTCCTGAAACATCTAAAAAACACAGCTTGGAGAGCATAGGGCACTTCCACTCATGGGCGTATAAATTGGGAAAACTAAAAATCAGCAAGACACAGGCACCCCAAAGTTTAGGGCTGCTCTGTTGACAAGAAACCCCACTTCATTACACCTTAATTATCCTAGGAAAGAGAAAAGTGGATAACGAAGTTGTGGTCCTCATGTACAATGGAATATCACTCAGCCATGAAATCCACGTCATAAGGCTAGTAGCAGCACGATGAGTGGATTTAGGTACGACGATTCTAAGTGAAATAAGTCACACAGAAAAAGACACTTATCATAAGATATCACTTATAGAGGGAATGAAAACAGCTACACTTGAACTGAATTACAAAAGAGAACAGAGTCACACGTTCAGAAAACACACTACGGCTGCTGAACGGGAAAGGTGAGGTGGGGTGATGCATAAAACAAGGGTTTCAAATTAGCTCAGATACCGTTCCATAAACCCAATATGTAGTAGACAAGACCTACTCCTTGCTCAGTGAACTGGCCTCAACACCCCCTATTCACCGCACAAGAATATATCTGACTAGTAAGAATCTTCAAACCTATGTATTGATATCTCTCTGTAAGTGAGTCAAGGGGGTGTAAAGCGGCATAAACACAGCAGTGAAAAGCAGCTAAACCCCATTATAAAAAGAAATTACTTTTCAAAACCCGTGAAACAAAGACAGTGAAAGAGAGAGAAATTCTTACAAAATTCGTTCAGGGGCTGTGATGCAACCTGGATTGACCATATCTAGACCCAGAGCTGATTGAGACATAAGGGTGGACACTCTTGGGGCTGAGAGGTTTGGTGAGGTTGCGTGAGCCAACGCAGACCCTTTAAAGTAATACTGCATGGTACCCATCCCATGGGTCCCAAATCTCCAGGTTCAAGGGCATCTTCCTACGTCGAAAACATGCATGAGAAACCCAGAAGATGGTACACCGTGTGATCGGGAAAGGTTTCTAAAACGCACCTCATTTCTCATCTCCTTGTGCTCGGGTTCGCCATTCCAGCCGCTTTACTAGCCATCTCCCTCCTTGGAGAATCAGCACCTTTAACCTCCTGTTCCGTACAGGTTGCAATTTGTCCTGAGGATGAACGGGAAGAGGGGGAACCAATGAGAGACTAGCTCTAGGGGTTGGGACAGGCACAGGTCACTCTATTTTCCCATCAGGAAGAAGAATTAACCACAAGCTCAGCCTGCCCCCCAGAACCAGAAGAGGGCCTGAAGCAATCCTGCACTTTTGCGGCCAGCTCCCAAAAAAGCGACTGGAAAAATGGAGCTCAGGGGCACTGCAATTCACAAACCTGCAGAGTTATAAATGATAACTCTCGTCCACAAATATATTGAGGGAAGGCAACGAAGAGGCTTTGAAAGCAAGGCAGAATTGCAGGAAACAGATTTCAGGAGGTAGATTCGAATCGCCTTGAAAGCACATGAAAAGCGGCAAAACGTGGACAATGATACCCTTGGCCAAAAAGGGCGTATGCGTTTTTTCCTGAATATATTCAGGAAAAAACGCATACGCCCTTTTTGGCCAACCAAGCAACCTGGAAAGGCAAATCAGCGCTCCAAAGAAGTCTCGCTTCCCAGCGGGCAAAAGGGCCATGCGGAAAAAAGTGTCCAAACCAGAAATGCAGGACCGGCCAGGGAGAAATGGGAGCCTTGCTACGCTGATGGGCGGGATGTAAATTGCCAACAGCCACTCTGGAGAAGTGTAGGGTGTGTCCTGAAACTTCTAAAAAACACAGCTTGGAGAGCATAGGGCACTTCCACTCATGGGCGTATAAATTGGGAAAACTAAAAATCAGCAAGACACAGGCACCCCAAAGTTTAGGGCTGCTCTGTTGACAAGAACCCCCCACTTCATTACACCTTAAATATCCTAGGAAAGAGAAAAGTGGATAAAGAAGTTGTGGTCCTCATGTACAATGGAATATCACTCAGCCATGAAATCCACGTCATAAGGCTAGTAGCAGCACGATGAGTGGATTTAGGTACGACGATTCTAAGTGAAATAAGTCACACAGAAAAAGACACTTATCATAAGATATCACTTATAGAGGGAATGAAAACCGCTACACTTGAACTGAATTACAAAACAGAACAGACTCACACGTTCAGAAAACACACTATGGCTGCTGAACGGGAAAGGTGAGGTGGGGTGATGCATAAAACAAGGGTTTCAAATTAGCTCAGATACCGTTCCATAAACCCAATATGTAGTAGACAAGACCTACTCCTTGCTCAGTGAACTGGCCTCAACACCCCCTATTCACCGCACAAGAATATATCTGACTAGTAAGAATCTTCAAACCTAGGTATTGATATCTCTCTGTAAGTGAGTCAAGGGGGTGTAAAGCGGCATAAACACAGCCGTGAAAAGCAGCTAAACCCCATTATAAAAAGAAATTACTTTTCAAAACCCGTGAAACAAAGACAGTGAAAGAGAGAGAAATTCTTACAAAATTCGTTCAGGCGCTGTGATGCAACCTGGATTGACCATATCTAGACCCACAGCTGATTGAGACATAAGGGTGGACACTCTTGGGGCTGAGAGGTTTGGTGAGGTTGCGTGAGCCAACGCAGACCCTTTAAAGTAATACTGCATGGTACCCATCCCATGGGTCCCAAATCTCCAGGTTCAAGGGCATCTTCCTACGTCGAAAACATGCATGAGAAACCCAGAAGATGGTAGACTGTGTGATCGGGAAATGTTTCTAAAACGCACCTCATTTCTCATCTCCTTGTGCTCGGGTTCGCCATTCCAGCCGCTTTACTAGCCATCTCCTTCCTTGGAGAATCAGCACCTTTAACCTCCTGTTCCGTACAGGTTGCAATTTGTCCTGAGGATGAACGGGAAGAGGGGGAACCAATGAGAGACTAGCTCTAGGGGTTGGGACAGGCACAGGTCACTCTATTTTCCCATCAGGAAGAAGAATTAACCACAAGCTCAGCCTGCCCCCCAGAACCAGAAGAGGGCCTGAAGCAATCCTGCACTTTTGCGTCCAGCTCCCAAAAAAGCGACTGGAAAAATGGAGCGCAGGGGCACTGCAATTCACAAACCTGCAGAGTTATAAATGATAACTCTCGTCCACAAATATATTGAGGGAAGGCAACGAAGAGGCTTTGAAAGCAAGGCAGAATTGCAGGAAACAGATTTCAGGAGGTAGATTCGAATCGCCTTGAAAGCACAGGAAAAGCGGCAAAACGTGGACAATGATGCCCTTGGCCAAAAAGGGCGTATGCGTTTTTTCCTGAATATATTCAGGAAAAAACGCATATGCCCTTTTTGGCCAACCAAGCAACCTGGAAAGGCAAATCAGCGCTCCAAAGAAGTCTCGCTTCCCAGCGGGCAAAAGGGCCATGCGGAAAAAAGTGTCCAAACCAGAAATGCAGGACCGGCCATGGAGAAATGGGAGCCTTGCTACGCTGATGGGTGGGATGTAAATTGCCAACAGCCACTCTGGAGAAGTATACGGTGTGTCCTGAAACATCTAAAAAACACAGCTTGGAGAGCATAGGGCACTTCCACTCATGGGCGTATAAATTGGGAAAACTAAAAATCAGCAAGACACAGGCACCCCAAAGTTTAGGGCTGCTCTGTTGACAAGAACCCCCACTTCATTACACCTTAAATATCCTAGGAAAGAGAAAAGTGGATAACGAAGTTGTGGTCCTCATGTACAATGGAATATCACTCAGCCGTGAAATCCACGTCATAAGGCTAGTAGCAGCACGATGAGTGGATTTAGGTACGACGATTCTAAGTGAAATAAGTCACACAGAAAAAGACACTTATCATAAGATATCACTTATAGAGGGAATGTAAAAACCGCTACACTTGAACTGAATTACAAAACAGAACAGAGTCACACGTTCAGAAAACACACTATGGCTGCTGAACGGGTAAGGTGAGGTGGGGTGATGCATAAAACAAGGGTTTCAAATTAGCTCAGATACCGTTCCATAAACCCAATATGTAGTAGACAAGACCTACTCCTTGCTCAGTGAACTGGCCTCAACACCCCCTATTCACCGCACAAGAATATATCTGACTAGTAAGAATCTTCAAACCTATGTATTGATATCTCTCTGTAAGTGAGTCAAGGGGGTGTAAAGCGGCATAAACACAGCCGTGAAAAACAGCTAAACCCCATTATAAAAAGGAATTACTTTTCAAAACCCATGAAACAAAGACAGTGAAAGAGAGAGAAATTCTTACAAAATTCGTTCAGGGGCTGTGATGCAACCTGGATTGACCATATCTAGACCCACAGCTGATTGAGACATAAGGGTGGACACTCTTGGGGCTGAGAGGTTTGGTGAGGTTGGGTGAGCCAACGCAGACCCTTTAAAGTAATACTGCATGGTACCCATCCCATGGGTCCCAAATCTCCAGGTTCAAGGGCATCTTCCTACGTCGAAAACATGCATGAGAAACCCAGAAGATGGTACACCGTGTGATCGGGAAAGGTTTCTAAAACGCACCTCATTTCTCATCTCCTTGTGCTCGGGTTCGCCATTCCAGCCGCTTTACTAGCCATCTCCCTCCTTGGAGAATCAGCACCTTTAACCTCCTGTTCCGTACAGGTTGCAATTTGTCCTGGGGATGAACGGGAAGAGGGGGAACCAATGAGAGACTAGCTCTAGGGGTTGGGACAGGCACAGGTCACTGTATTTTCCCATCAGGAAGAAGAATTAACCACAAGCTCAGCCTACCCCCCAGAACCAGAAGAGGGCCTGAAGCAATCCTGCACTTTTGCGGCCAGCTCCCAAAAAAGCAACTGGAAAAATGGAGCTCAGGGGCACTGCAATTCACAAACCTGCAGAGTTATAAATGATAACTCTCGTCCACAAATATATTGAGGGAAGGCAACGAAGAGGCTTTGAAAGCAAGGCAGAATTGCAGGAAACAGATTTCAGGAGGTACATTCGAATCGCCTTGAAAGCAGATGAAAAGCGGCAAAACGTGGACAATGATGCCCTTGGCCAAAAAGGGCGTATGCGTTTTTTCCTGAATATAATCAGGAAAAAACGCATACGCCCTTTTTGGCCAACCAAGCAACCCTGAAAGGCAAATCAGCGCTCCAAAGAAGTCTCGCTTCCCAGCGGGCAAAAGGGCCATGCGGAAAAAAGTGTCCAAACCAGAAATGCAGGACCGGCCATGGAGAAATGGGAGCCTTGCTACGCTGATAGGCGGGATGTAAATTGCCAACAGCCACTCTGGAGAAGTGTACGGTGTGTCCTGAAACATCTAAAAAACACAGCTTGGAGAGCATAGGGCACTTCCACTCATGGGCGTATAAATTGGGAAAACTAAAAATCAGCAAGACACAGGCACCCCAAAGTTTAGGGCTGCTCTGTTGACCAGAACCCCCACTTCATTACACCTTAAATATCCAAGGAAAGAGAAAAATGGATACAGAAGTTGTGGTCCTCATGTACAATGGAATATCACTCAGCCATGAAATCCACGTCATAAGGCTAGTAGCAGCACGATGAGTGGATTTAGGTACGACGATTCTAAGTGAAATAAGTCACACAGAAAAAGACACTTATCATAAGATATCACTTATAGAGGGAATGTAAAAACCGCTACACTTGAACTGAATTACAAAACAGAACAGAGTCACACGTTTAGAAAACACACTATGGTTGCTGAACGGGAAAGGTGAGGTGGGGTGATGCATAAAACAAGGGTTTCAAATTAGCTCAGATACCGTTCCATAAACCCAATATGTAGTAGACAAGACCTACTCCTTGCTCAGTGAACCTGACTCAACACCCCCTATTCACCGCAGAAGAATACATCTGACTAGTAAGAATCTTCAAACCTATGTATTGATATCGCTCTGTAAGTGAGTCAAGGGGGTGTAAAGCGGCATAAACACAGCCGTGAAAAGCAGCTAAACCCCATTATAAAAAGAAATTACTTTTCAAAACCCGTGAAACAAAGACAGTGAAAGAGAGAGAAATTCTTACAAAATTCGTTCAGGGGCTGTGATGCAACCTGGATTGACCATATCTAGACCCACAGCTGATTGAGACATAAGGGTGGACACTCTTGGGGCTGAGAGGTTTGGTGAGGTTGGGTGAGCCAACGCAGACCCTTTAAAGTAATACTGCATGGTACCCATCCCATGGGTCCCAAATCTCCAGGTTCAAGAGCATCTTCCTACGTCGAAAACATGCATGAGAAACCCAGAAGATGGTACACCGTGTGATCGGGAAAGGTTTCTAAAACGCACCTCATTTCTCATCTCCTTGTGCTCGGGTTCGCCATTCCAGCCGCTTTACTAGCCATCTCCCTCCTTGGAGAATCAGCACCTTTAACCTCCTGTTCCGTACAGGTTGCAATTTGTCCTGAGGATGAACGGGAAGAGGGGGAACCAATGAGAGACTAGCTCTAGGGGTTGGGACAGGCACAGGTCACTCTATTTTCACATCAGGAAGAAGAATTAACCACAAGCTCAGCCTGCCCCCCAGAACCAGAAGAGGGCCTGAAGCAATCCTGCACTTTTGCGGCCAGCTCCCAAAAAAGCAACTGGAAAAATGGAGCTCAGGGGCACTGCAATTCACAAACCTGCAGAGTTATAAATGATAACTCTCGTCCACAAATATATTGAGGGAAGGCAACGAAGAGGCTTTGAAAGCAAGGCAGAATTGCAGGAAACAGATTTCAGGAGGTAGATTCGAATCGCCTTGAAAGCAGATGAAAAGCGGCAAAACGGGGACAATGATGCCCTTGGCCAAAAAGGGCGTATGCGTTTTTTCCTGAATATATTCAGGAAAAAACGCATACGCCCTTTTTGGCCAACCAAGCAACCTGGAAAGGCATATCAGCGCTCCAAAGAAGTCTCGCTTCCCAGCGGGCAAAAGGGCCATGCGGAAAAAAGGGTCCAAACCAGAAATGCAGGACCGGCCATGGAGAAATGGGAGCCTTGCTACGCTCATGGGCGGGATGTAAATTGCCAACAGCCACTCTGGAGAAGTGTACGGTGTGTCCTGAAACATCTAAAAAACACAGCTTGGAGAGCATAGGGCACTTCCACTCATGGGCGTATAAATTGGGAAAACTAAAAATCAGCAAGACACAGGCACCCCAAAGTTTAGGGCTGCTCTGTTGACAAGGACCCCCACTTCATTACACCTTAAATATCCTAGGAAAGAGAAAAGTGGATAAAGAAGTTGTGGTCCTCATGTACAATGGAATATCACTCAGCCATGAAATCCACGTCATAAGGCTAGTAGCAGCACGATGAGTGGATTTAGGTACGACGATTCTAAGTGAAATAAGTCACACAGAAAAAGACACTTATCATAAGATATCACTTATAGAGGGAATGAAAACCGCTACACTTGAACTGAATTACAAAACACAACAGAGTCACACGTTCAGAAAACACACTATGGCTGCTGAACGGGAAAGGTGAGGTGGGGTGATGCATAAAACAAGGGTTTCAAATTAGCTCAGATACCGTTCCATAAACCCAATATGTAGTAGACAAGACCTACTCCTTGCTCAGTGAACTGGCCTCAACACCCCCTATTCACCGCACAAGAATATATCTGACTAGTAAGAATCTTCAAACCTATGTATTGATATCTCTCTGTAAGTGAGTCAAGGGGGTGTAAAGGGGCATAAACACAGCCGTGAAAAACAGCTAAACCCCATTATAAAAAGAAATTACTTTTCAAAACCCGTGAAACAAAGACAGTGAAAGAGAGAGAAATTCTTACACAATTCGTTCAGTGGCTGTGATGCAACCTGGATTGACCATATCTTGACCCACAGCTGATTGAGACATAAGGGTGGACACTCTTGGGCCTGAGAGCTTTGGTGAGGTTGGGTGAGCCAACGCAGACCCTTTAAAGTAATACTGCATGGTACCCATCCCATGGGTCCCAAATCTCCAGGTTCAAGGGCATCTTCCTACGTCGAAAACAGGCATGAGAAACCCAGAAGATGGTACACCATGTGATCGGGAAAGGTTTCTAAAACGCACCTCATTTCTCATCTCCTTGTGCTCGGGTTCGCCATTCCAGCTGCTTTACTAGCCATCTCCCTCCTTGGAGAATCAGCACTTTTAACCTCCGGTTCTGTACAGGTTGCAATTTGTCCTGAGGATGAACGGGAAGAGGGGGAACCAATGAGAGACTAGCTCTAGGTTTTGGTACAGGCACAGGTCACTCTATTTTCCCATCAGGAAGAAGAATTAACCAGAAGCTCAGCCTGCCCCCCAGAACCAGAAGAGGGCCTGAAGCAATCCTGCACTTTTGCGGCCAGCTCCCAAAACAGCGACTTGAAAAATGGAGCTCAGGGGCACTGCAATTCACAAACCTGCAGAGTTATAAATGATAACTCTCGTCCACAAATGTATTTAGCAAAGGCAACGAAGAGGATTTGAAAGCATGGCAGAATTGCTGGAAACAGATTTCAGGAGGTACATTCGAATCGCCCAGAAAGCAGATGAAAAGCGGCAAAACGTGGACAATGATGCCCTTGGCCAAAAAGGGCGTACGCGTTTTTCCCTGAATATATTCAGAAAAAAACGCATACGCCCTTTTTGGCCAACCAAGTAAACTGGAAAGGCAATTCAGTGCTCCAAAGAAGTCTCGTTTCCCAGCGGGCAAAAGGGCCATGCGGAAAAAAGTGTCCAAACCAGAAATGCAGGACCGGCCATGGAGAAATGGGAGCCTTGCTACGCTGATGGGCGGGATGTAAATTGCCAACAGCCACTCTGGAGAAGTGTACGGTGTGTCCTGAAACATCTAAAAAACACAGCTTGGAGAGCATAGGGCACTTCCACTCATGGGCGTATAAATTGGGAAAACTAAAAATCAGCAAGACACAGGCACCCCAAAGTTTAGGGCTGCTCTGTTGACAAGAACGCCCACTTCATTACACCTTAAATATCCAAGGAAAGAGAAAAGTGGATAACGAAGTTGTGGTCCTCATGTACAATGGAATATCACTCAGCCATGAAATCCACGTCATAAGGCTAGTAGCAGCACGATGAGTGGATTTAGGTACGACGATTCTAAGTGAAATAAGTCACACAGAAAAAGACACTTATCATAAGATATCACTTATAGAGGGAATGTAAAAAACGCTACACTTGAACTGAATTACAAAACAGAACAGAGTCACACGTTTAGAAAACACACTATGGTTGCTGAACGGGAAAGGTGAGGTGGGGTGATGCATAAAACAAGGGTTTCAAATTAGCTCAGATACCGTTCCATAAACCCAATATGTAGTAGACAAGACCTACTCCTTGCTCAGTGAACTGGACTCAACACCCCCTATTCACCGCAGAAGAATATATCTGACTAGTAAGAATCTTCAAACCTATGTATTGATATCTCTCTGTAAGTGAGTCAAGGGGGTGTAAAGCGGCATAAACACAGCCGTGAAAAGCAGCTAAACCCCATTATAAAAAGAAATTACTTTTCAAAACCCGTGAAACAAAACAGTGAAAAAGAGAGATATTCTTACAAAATTCGTTCAGGGGCTGTGATGCAACCTGGATTGACCATATCTAGACCCACAGCTGATTGAGACATAAGGGTGGACACTCTTGGGGCTGAGAGGTTTGGTGAGGTTGCGTGAGCCAACGCACACCCTTTAAAGTAATACTGCATGGTACCCATCCCATGGGTCCCAAATCTCCAGGTTCAAGGGCATCTTCCTACGTCGAAAACATGCATGAGAAACCCAGAAGATGGTACACCGTGTGATCGGGAAAGGTTTCTAAAACGCACCTCATTTCTCATCTCCTTGTGCTCGGGTTCGCCATTCCAGCCGCTTTACTAGCCATCTCCTTCCTTGGAGAATCAGCACCTTTAACCTCCTGTTCCGTACAGGTTGCAATTTGTCCTGAGGATGAACGGGAAGAGGGGGAACCAATGAGAGACTAGCTCTAGGGGTTGGGACAGGCACAGGTCACTCTATTTTCCCATCAGGAAGAAGAATTAACCACAAGCTCAGCCTGCCCCCCAGAACCAGAAGAGGGCCTGAAGCAATCCTGCACTTTTGCGGCCAGGTCCCAATAAAGCGACTGGAAAAATGGAGCGCAGGGGCACTGCAATTCACAAACCTGCAGAGTTATAAATGATAACTCTCGTCCACAAATATATTGAGGGAAGGCAACGAAGAGGCTTTGAAAGCAAGGCAGAATTGCAGGAAACAGATTTCAGGAGGTAGATTCGAATCGCCTTGAAAGCACATGAAAAGCGGCAAGACGGGGACAATGATGCCCTTGGCCAAAAAGGGCGTATGCGTTTTTTCCTGAATATATTCAGGAAAAAACGCATACGCCCTTTTTGGCCAACCAAGCAACCTGGAAAGGCAAATCAGCGCTCCAAAGAAGTCTCGCTTCCCAGCGGGCAAAAGGGCCATGCGGAAAAAAGGGTCAAAACCAGAAATGCAGGACCGGCCATGGAGAAATGGGAGCCTTGCTACGCTGATGGGCGGGATGTAAATTGCCAACAGCCACTCTGGAGAAGTGTACGGTGTGTCCTGAAACATCTAAAAAACACAGCTTGGAGAGCATAGGGCACTTCCACTCATGGGCGTATAAATTGGGAAAACTAAAAGTCAGCAAGACACAGGCACCCCAAAGTTTAGGGCTGCTCTGTTGACAAGAACCCCCACTTCATTACACCTTAATTATCCTACGAAAGAGAAAAGTGGATAACGAAGTTGTGGTCCTCATGTACAATGGAATATCACTCAGCCATGAAATCCACGTCATAAGGCTAGTAGCAGCACGACGAGTGGATTTAGGTACGACGATTCTAAGTGAAATAAGTCACACAGAAAAAGACACTTATCATAAGATATCACTTATAGAGGGAATGTAAAAAACGCTACACTTGAACTGAATTACAAAACAGAACAGAGTCACACGTTTAGAAAACACACTATGGTTGCTGAACGGGAAAGGTGAGGTGGGGTGATGCATAAAACAAGGGTTTCAAATTAGCTC